>NC_052532.1:10388046-10688046 GCF_016699485.2 Gallus gallus | reverse complement strand
CAATATGATATACTATGTTGGATGTCACAAGTAATATAATCTGAACACTATTTTTTTCAGAATAATTAACTGAGCTTATTTAAGGAAAATAGCAGTATCTAAAAGTAAAGACTGTAATCAGAACAAAATATTTCAATGTTATATCCAAAAAGCAAGAGATGCATATACATCACTTCTTTAAAGCAAGCTTACCATGGTCTTCTGCGAACATCATATAGATCTATTTTGTTTGGAGTTCGACTATTATCTACCCATGGAGAAGCTAAATAGGAAAAAACAAACAAACAACAACAACATCAAAAACACATATCATCATGTAGAATTAAATTAAAGCTTTATCTTAAGTTCAAACACTTAAAAATATAATGAATAAACACCACAGACTTTGTACTGCATAAACATGAGTATCCACATTTGGAATTGATGAAAAATATCTTTATTTCTGTAATAAGTTTTTGAACTGCTATAAATTGAAACACATAATACAATGTAGTAAAAATATATAGAGAACATTTTAAAAGGCCAATTTATGTTGGGATATAGTTATTGTTTACATTTAACCAATGAGTTAAGAGAGGCCACAATATCAACTGAAACATTTTAGAATATGAAAAAATTATTTCTGGTCAAGAAAGGACTTTTTTTTTAAATCAATTTTTGGTCAATTAATGTTGTATATAATAAGATTGTGCTCATTTAAAGCTCTGTTAGGTGTCTAAAAAATTAAAATTACCCACTAGCTCAGGAGAGTTCTATGTAAAACATCAATTTAGAAAACTGACAAGAAAGTGTCATCTTTTCTGGAAATTAAAAAAAAAAAAAAAAAGATGGAAACATCTGTGTCTCTGTAAGGAAAATACTAAAATTAATAACTTTTTGTAAGCATTTAATCTAAGCTTTACCATGATTTTCAGCAAGGGTAGGCATCTTCCTCTTATGGAAAAAGAAAATGAGCTTTTCAAAACCATTTGACAGCTTAATGAACACAAAAATGTGAAAAGTTACATGAAATGAGATAATGTTCTGCAATTTGCTCTCTTACTGTATGCCAACAGCGCTGAGAGAGCTATTTTCTGATGTTAATCATTCTTCTGTCTAGGAATAAAGAAACCTATAGGCAGTTCCAGGATGTTTTCTTAAACAAAGCAGCCATCTAAGACAAATGGGAAGAATTATATCTCTATCCATGAACATAAAAAGATGGCAGCTTAGACTACATGCAGTATATGTCTTTTTAAAATTTATTTTACTAAATGAATTCTTTCTTAAGTTACCATAGTTTGAGTTGGTGCATCAATTACCAGCACATTTAAACAGAGCATAATCCACAGTACATTTATCAACATAACAGCCACAGAGACATGGTGTACACTGAGCAGTGAAAAATCTTGTGCTACAGTAGTATTGGATATGAACTCATGCTAGAATGGCAGGTCCTTTGTGATCTGGAGGGAGAAAGGTTTGAAAGTTCCGGATATAAGAGAACAAAATTTTTGATGTTAATAAACTTCTTTTTTTTTTTTTTTTAGTAAGTTACATATCATTACTTAGGTAAACAAAGGTTCAATTCATCAGTATCTCACAAGTCTGAAGCCATGATTAGAACATGTTCAGAGATTTTGTGTCCATCCAGACTATCTCAGCTGTTGAAATTCCATCTGAAAATCTGTCCAAGAAATAAACTTCCCAGGCCTTGAAAAATTTGAATTGAATTCACTGATTTAACACTGTAAAGTAAGAGATGTAAATCAAGATACTGACTTGCACAGATATATCTTTGGCCAAACCTTTAGGCTTTCAACAAACATGCAATAAAAGTCTATGTCCTACCAAATCTGTCCTTAATGAATTCATATCTAGAACAGTCTTTATGAATACAAAATTGTATGAATGTATCCATCTGGATTTATTTCAAAACAAAAGATAAAATGTGATCTACGCTGCTAGTGAGACTCTTAGAAATCTCCACTAAGTTAAACTTTTTTTTTTTTTTAATGCTTTTTTTTTTTTCTCTCATGATAAAGGTAAGTTCAACTCCTTACTTTATTCTCCAGTGGACACAAACGATGATTCAATGAGAATTTGAATATGGGAGCTAAGGAGAGTGCTTCTAACACCAACATATTTTGCTTTAACAGAAGATACTGACATAGATATTTAAAGGCTCCAGAAGCAAAGACTCCATTGCTAATAAATTATGGACCGAAAGCAATAAACATTAAATGAACAATTAGCTATATTTTATCTGATATTATAGCACTCAAGAAGATTACAGTGTAACTTCACATACTATTTTGAACTATAATTAAATTTTTCTAAATTTTAAACTAAAATTTGATTACATTTTTTATGTACCAGAAGACAATATAAGAAATAATCCAGGTAATTTTCCTGCAAAATCTGAAATCTACTAAAATATGACGGCAAAACAACAGATAAGCACATAATTTCCTTCCTTCCTTCCTTCCTTCCTTCCTTCCTTCCTTCCTTCCTTCCTTCCTTCCTTCCTTCCTTCCTTCCTTCCTTCCTTCCTTCCTTCCTTCCTTCCTTCCTTCCTTCCCTCCTTCCCTCCCTCCTTCCCTCCTTCCTTCCCTCCTTCCTTCCTTCCTTCCTTCCTTCCTTCCTTCCTTCCTTCCTTCCTTCCTTCCTTCCTTCCTTCCTTCCTTCCTTCCTTCCTTCCTTCCTTCCCTCCTTCCCTCCCTCCTTCCCTCCTTCCCTCCTTCCCTCCTTCCCTCCTTCCTTCCTTCCTTCCTTCCTTCCTTCCTTCCCTCCTTCCCTCCCTCCTTCCTTCCCTCCTTCCTTCCCTCCTTCCCTCCTTCCCTCCTTCCCTCCCTCCTTCCCTCCTTCCCTCCTTCCCTCCTTCCCTCCTTCCCTCCTTCCTTCCTTCCTTCCTTCCTTTCTCTTCCTTAGAATTTCATGCTTTAAGAATTTTTGGAGATGATAAAGGCTTTCTAACCAAAAATGACTAATTGTTATATTATAACTTTATAAAAAATAATTAGAAAGAATGTTGATCACTGGAAAAAGTGATCCATACATTGGCATCCTCCATATAAATAACATTCTATGAAATCATTCAGGGAAACTGCCTTGGGTCTTACTGTTTAAAGTCTCATGAAAGCAATCATAAGATACACAAAAAGATTACTGGACATTTTCCTAATAAAACTAAAATCAACGATTTTGAGACTTACAATTTTATTTATATAATCTGTTGTTTAAAACATGAATTCTGGCTCAATCTGGCTCAGAGAATGTCTTGAAGAGATCAGCTTCAGTGTTTTTCATTCTTGGATAGTATTGAACTATGTCAACACTACGTGGATCTCTGTTGCATAAATTAGGTTTTATTCATGTTCTCTTTTAAAAAAATTTCTTGCTTGGCATACAGTCAATTTGATATTTTATAAATTATTCATTGGATTTGATATCCCTCCCATTTCTGCTGATTGCATTATGGGGATTGTAGGGATGTCTATTTCAAGCTTCAGCTAGGCATACTATTCTGATATTTCCACAGTTGCAGTGGAAAGTCTCAGTTTTGCTGATTACATACAAAAGCAATTCCGCAGTACAGAAGCTGTCCCAGGGTGAAGCCTAAATGAAAGCACTGCTCAAGGGAGATCTTGACTGCATCTGTCCATTTATAACTCATTTGATGATTTTAGTATGTGTTGAGAAAACAAAGAGGCAAAGGTAAGCGTCAAAGGGGAGGCTCTCAAGAGAGTCCTGCTCAATGAAACCTCAGTTACATTTGCCTTGCTCTACTAGTTAGGTATACATGTGCAAGAAGCAAAGAGGCACAAATGAATTATTAACAGCTTTACATCTCTGTAACACACTGGGGAAAGAGGCTAAAAATTAATGGTAAGGCAGGTAACAAATGTCAATTATCACATTCCAGACGTGTTTGAGCCCCAAACAGTCCAATGGTGAGTTTTCATAGAATCATAAAATGGCTTAAGTTGCATGGGACCTTAAAGATTATCTGGTTCCAATTCCCTTCCATGAGCAGTGCTGCCAACCACGATATTAGACTGCTTGGGATCCCATCCATCTTGTCCCTGAATGTCTCCCAGAGATGGGGCACTCATAGCTTCTCCGGAGAACCTGTTTCAGTGCCTCACCATGCTCTGAGAAAAAGATTTCTTCCCAACATCTAACATAAATCTCCCCTCTTTTAGTTTAAAGCCATTCCCCCTTGTCCTATCACTACCAGACTGTGCAGAAAGCCGGGCCCACTCTTGCTTGTAAGCTCTCTTTAAGTACTGAAAGGCCACAATGGGATTTCCCAGAGCCTTCTCTTCTGCAAGATAAGCCCAACTCCTCAACCTTTCTTCATATGAGAGGTGCTTAGTATTCCAGGTACTTCACAAGGGCAGAGTAGAGGGGGACAATGACCTCCCTCTCCCTGCTTGCCATCTCTCTTTTGATGCAGCCCCGGATGCTGTTGGCCTTCTGGACTGTAAGAGCACACTGATGGCTCATGTCAAGCTTTTCATCCATCAGGACCTCTAAGTCCTTTTCTGCAGGGTTGCTCTAAATGAGTTCTTCTCCAAATCTGTACTCATATTAGAGATTACCTCAATCCAAGTGCAACACTTTGCACTTGGCCTTGTTAAACCTCAGATTCCTCTGTGCCTTGCATGCTTTTTGAGTGTGTACAAGTCCCTCTAGATGGCACCCGTCCTTTCTATTATGTCAACTGCAGCACTCAGCTTAGTGTCATCAGCAAACTTGCTGAGCATACACCCAGTCCCATCATCTATCTAATTTATAAAGGCATTGAAGAGCACTGGTCCCAAGACAGATAGATCCCTTGGGGACACTACTTGTGACTGACCTCCACGTGGATGCAGAGCCATTGACAACAATCCTCTGGCTACAACCATTAAATAAATTCTTTATCCATCTAGTACTCCAGCTTTCAATCCACCTCTCTCCAATTTAGAGATAAGGATGTGGTGCAGAACCGTGTCAAAGGCCTTGAGTTTTACACTGGAACATGCCTTATGTAATCAAATCCATTGTTTTCTTGGCCTGAAGGTACCAAAAAACCCAAAACAACCAAAGAGATCTGAACCCATGGTACATACTTCAAAATGCAACTTAAAATTAGGCCCTCAAAAACTCTGTGTCATCTCAGTTCACAGGCAGCTATCTGCCTCTTCGAATCTAGACTAAATTTCATCTTCCATAAACGTATTTGTTACATCTGGACTAATCACTGATCAAAAGGAACCGTAAAGTGTGGGAAGATGTATAGGAGCAACAAGATGGAGTTTTCTCCCCATTAAGAGTGAAAACTATGGACATTTCAATGTGTTTTATAAAAGCGAAGATGGCATCATCTTCTGCATGAAGAGGGCTGCTGGATTCACTGTTCATTACCTCCACAGAAATAACATTTTAGCCTGTAACTAGGTGGATCTACTTGCACACCACAACACTCAGCAAGTATATTGTAAGATCTTCCATATGATGAGTACGGTTAGAACAGAACTGTGTCAGCCCATATCCTCTCCTACTAAAAATACCTATTCAACTTACACACTAATTATGATAATTGATTATTTACAAGCTGCATTACTGGGGAAGTTTTGTGGTTTTCTTTTTCTTTTTTTTTTTTAAACTCTGAAGGCTCTTGTATATGTTGAGTTGTTAACAGGAACTGTCAGCTATAAAATATGGATCCATTTGAAAAAAAAAATAGTTCTCAGTTTTTCAAGGCTTTTAAAATTCATTTCATATAGATTTTTTAGGCTTTCTAGTCCCTTTGTACCTGCTTCAGTAATGACTTTCTTGGGAGAGTTCAATATCATAGCAGCAACACTTGTTCGCCATTAATGGTTAACACAAGAGCAGCTGTGCACAGCAAGTCCTTCATTTGAAGAGATATTATTTTATTTTTATTAGAAATTGATTTCTAAAGCAATTTCATTATTAATTTGACTAAATAGGAGATGCTCCAGCACCTGAGTGAGACTTGGTTTACTAACATCTGGAAATATATTTAAGATTTTTTATTTCTTTTTTTAATTAAGGATAATATTTTTAATTTTAATGAAATTTTTAATAAAATAATGTTAAGCCCTTAGGAGAAATATATATATATATATATTTATAAAAAAACTGCAGCATTCTCTTTCTTTATCTGTGAATTTTCTCTATTTAAAATCTAGTACACCCTAGTTAGATAGGAAGATCCAAATAAGTAAAACACTGTCATGAACAATGTAAAAAGACGTTTTCTTCTGAAATTATTCTTATTGGATACATCAAATAAGACAGAGAAAAAGGCTAATCTATGATCTGCAAAAAATGAGGACATCAATATTTTTATTACTTTTAGACTATGCTTTGAGAATAAAAGAAAATACTATGGAAAACTAGGTATTACTAAATGGAATTAGGACCAGTACAGGTACACAAGCCATAGGCGGCTGCCAACCACAGAAAAATAGGTGAATACAGATTAAAAATAAAGACATTTTGGCATGTAGTTAAAAGAGAACAAACTATTATGTCTGTGCTGATCAACAGAACAGAGGAGAGAAATCTTCTCATTTTTGCTTTACAAATCATTTTATGGAGTAGCAGATTAAAATGTTTGAAGCAAGTTAAAGATTGTGTTGTTTCCTGACAGAGCATGTCTGGGGACTGAAAATCAGTATACAGTATAGCATAAGAAAATCTAAATGTGTTTGAAAACATGAAGTCCCCAAAATAGG
The DNA here is from genome assembly GCF_016699485.2 of Gallus gallus. NCBI lineage: Eukaryota > Metazoa > Chordata > Aves > Galliformes > Phasianidae > Gallus > Gallus gallus. Next base: position 10,681,315 of record NC_052532.1, on the reverse strand, counting down.
ATAGAAGAAATAAAACATCGGAGTACCGCCCACTGGAAAAGACTGCCAGCATATTCCATCAGTCACTCCATGAGACTGACAGAAAGACCACTTTTAGAACTCTGACTTGTTCTGTTTACCAACACAGACATATCTTTAAAGCTGCTGGAGCAAATGAGCTTAAGATACAGATGTACGTGCGACCAAGATATGTTCAGATATGCTTTATGAATTATGAGTATGTAGATGTTCAGTGCCAAAATTGCAACCTCATGTATCAATTCATTTACGTAAGGTTGTGAACCCCACTTTGCCACTTGCATTCAACACTTTTAAGGGAAATAGATTCCTATCTCCATAAACAACAAGACTATAAGCATCTCCAAATGCTGTTTTATGTCTAGTTCACCTGGAAGTATGGAAAAGAGTTGGTCTCTTTAGGAAATACAATTATTTTTTCAGACACAATGCTCCTAACATTCACCTGAAAAGTTGATACTGTTGCCCTTTTTACTGGCTTTCCTGTAGCTATATAAACATGGGCAGAGCCAAAAAGAAAATCCTCTTCCATCAATTTCTTTCCTTCTTTATTCCTCCTTCCTTCTCTAACATGGGTAAGGTGAAATGAAGAGAAAAAAATGTACATCTAGATTCTGTGATAAGAGGTCTGCAGAGCTACAGGTTGGAGGTTGCTTTTTCATCTTCGAAAGAAAACAGAGAAATCACAGAGCTATGCAGCATTTCAGAACAGACAATGCTGCCAGATGTACTGGTTTGGGGATTAAGTTTCAAATTAAAGTTGTGTTTTAAACCTGCAAACGGAAGAGGGAAGACCTGGAACCTTTGGGAACAGGACAGTTTTTCAGTTTTGTTTTGCTACCAATTGCCTCAGCTGTTCTGATCTTGACCAGTGTGGCACATTGCCATCTTCAGCTTATTAACATCAAAGATGTCCCACAGTGTGTAGGTACAACAATTCTTAAAAGATGTTGAATCTATTCACATATTGTCATGATTGTGTTATTGCTAAATAAATCCTACCTACTGTAGTCTAAGACTATTCATTTCAGTAATACCCTCTGTCATTTTACACTGTGGCAAATGCTATGTACTATACCTCCCCAAGAGAGCTGAATTGGCATTGCTGACCACACAGTTTTTCATCATTAAACATTCATCTGAGTTGTTTTTGTTTGTTTGTTTAATTTCAGTAAAGCTTTGCAGTCACATGTTCTTAATTTTTTTATTATAACTAGAAAGCCTCTTGTATCATATTTAATTACAAATGAATGTGCACTGTCTGCAGTTCAAAACAAAATACATCCTTTACTAAAGATCTCCATTTTTGAAAATAAACAGAGATATGAGGTAGTGATTAATAGCAGTGGTTTTAAAAAATTGTTTAATTAGTAATTACTGTAGTAAAAATAATGTGCTTCACATTGCAGTATTTTAATGAAACATTGATTAACAATTGTAATCCCCATTAGTTCTATAATTAAGAAGGATTTCAAGATTAAAAGAGGGAGTGGTTGGTTTACACCTACACTTTCAAGTAACTTGCCAAAAATTTGATAGTAAATTGTTCTTTCAGATAGCTGCTTTCTAAAACCTAGCAAGGAAATTAGCTGGATAGATGCCTCACAAAATTTAAATAATTATATTTGTCAAACCATATTAAACTACTTAATTAAATTATTTTTGTGTAACAGATTTGTCCACAACTCTGTGTTTAATTACAAATTAAATTTGCGGTCTGATCTATATTAAAATACCTTTCTGTCTACGTGAAGTCAATGAAGCTCTACACGTGCAAGCTCATTAGACATCAATTCAAGACTTTTTTTTTTTTTTAATTAGCTACTGCCACAGCATCAAAAGCAATAATGAATTATTATTATTAACAATAATCTCAGTACAAGGAAATTGCACCATGTTGACTAAAGGTCTAACTAAAAGGTAAAAACTTAGGTTTGAGGCCCACAGAGATACCCCAAATCTTTGGCTCTTCTCTTCAATTTCTGTCTTGATGTTTGAGAATGAAAGTTGAACTGAGTATATTCTAGAGAAAAACAATAAAATGGAAGAAGCAAACTACGGATGTATAAATACAGAAGTCAATCTCAATGCAGTCTCCAGTGTTTTTAAGAGGGCATTTTGTAAGGAAAAGACAGGAAGTTTCTATACAGTTCCCCTTTATTGTAACAGTCTGCTACCATTGCAAATATCAAAATGTGTCTTAATTTGCACGTGTATTTCTAATACTTAGCTTTCTTCTATATTAATATCTATCCATCTACACATATATCATCCGAAATCTAGTTTGTCTGGATTACATATTTTGTGGTTCCTGGTGAATGAGAAGCTGGATATGAGCCAGCAGAGCGCGCTTCCAGGCCGGGAGACCAACTGTGTTCTGGGCTACATTAAAAGAGGAGTGGTCAGCAGGGAGAGGGAGGTGATTGTCCCCTTCTACTCTGCTCTTGTGAGGCCCCATCTGGAGTACTATGTCCAGGTCTGGGGCCTCCAGCACAGGAAGGTCGTGGAGCTCTTGGAATGGGTCCAGGGGAGGGCCGCTAAGATGATCAAAGGGCTGGAGAACCTTTCTTACAAAGAAAGGTTGAGGGAACTGGTCTTGATTAGTTTAGCAGAGGAGAAGGCTCTGGGGAGACCTCATTGTGGCCTTCTGGAAGGGAGCATATCAACGGGAGGGGGAACGACTGCTTACAAGGGTGGATAGTGATAGGATAAGGGGGAATGGTTTTAAACTAGGACAGGGGAAGTTTGGGTTATATATTAGGAGGACGTTTTTCACTCAGAGGGTGGTGACACACTGGAACAGGTTGCCCAAGGAGACTGTGGATGCCCCATTCCTGGAGGCATTCAGGACAAGACTGGATGTGACTCTAGGCAGCCTTGTCTAGTGGCTGGTGACCCTGATCATGGCAGTGAAGTTGAAACTAGATGATCTTTGATGTCCGTTTTAACCCAGGCCATTCTATGATTCTGGTTAAAAAAAATACAAATAATGTCACATAGAATATAGCTTTCCCTAGGTCACAGCTAGAAAGAAACTGTCTTGACTCCTGGATAGAAACAAGGGTGTACAAATATTCTGAAGACTCAGACAAGGCACAGCTGAAAATAATACAGTATCTTGTGTGTGATGATAGAGGAGTACCTACCATAGAATACTTGTAGAAAACAAAGGGATATATGCAAAAAAGACTAATTTCCATAGCATTTCTGAAGTATTTTACACACAGTTTTCATGGATGGGGCCTTTTACAACAACCCCTTCATGCTGCTGGTTGCTATGGCGACAAGGACAGGCTAAAAGCCTACAGAAGATGAAAGTGATGCACTGTCTAGCTAATTGCTCAAGGACGTAACATACTATCATACAAAAACATCTCAAGATACCTGTGACTGAAGAATCTCCCCACAGCTTAGTGATACCGAAGACTGATTGTTTATTAGGAGAGGTAATACTGAATATACTGAAATTACTCACTTCATAATGAGCAGCTTTGCCTAAACATTTTAATTTTGTTTTTTGATAATTCCAAATCCTTTCAAAACTATCATCACTATAGAGAAACTCATGTATCCATAGGAAGCTTACCTAAGGCCAATGCAATGAAGATATGTTTGACAATTTATAACATCATTTTCAAATATCTAATGTGAAAAGCATCTCTTCTAGTATATGAAACCTGATTTCATTTTCAGAATATTTGTATGTGTCAGATAAGTCTCTGCAAACTGAGAAAAACAGTTTACAGGAACAGAGAGATGTGAATAACTGTTCCTAATTAAAAATCTAAAAACCAAGCAGCTTACCATTTGAACTATAAATGGAAGGAAGTGCGAAGAAGTTGCACAGAACAACACGTCCAACTTGAGGACTGTCAAACAGCTCCAGAACACTTTTTGGGTGTACTAGAGATCGGGAAATTACTCAAAGATTTATGAAATTATCTTCTGATATGACTAGGAAGCTAATAAAAACTTAGACATGTGGCTATAGACTAAGCAGTAAGTGAACAGTAAATATAAATTTATGTTTAGATGGAGTACGTAGAAGCACCTTACCTACATGCAAAATGGGGAAAACAAGCTTTTCACATCTTACAAAGGTGCTCTAAGGACAAATACGTAAAGATTCTGAAGCTACATTATGTTGGTAAACATCCAAAGTAGGCAAGCTTGCTAAATACATGAATGTATTTTTCAATACATATGAAAATCTTACACTTGAAAACTAATTTCACAGAGATTGCCATAGATAAGAATTTTAGAAATATTTCTTTTCCAACACTTGGAAAACATCACTGTATGGTAAATGGTAATAACAGTGACCCCAAACACAGTACTGACAGATATGAAAAGCTGTGAAATGGAACATTTGAAAATCAAGAAACATGAAATTAGCATTTTCAATATTATGTTTTCTGCAACATCTCCCTGTATTTATTTCATCAGTATCTAGCACGACAAAACAAACAGTATTCAAGTGCTATAATATATTTCTTCCTGCAAACTAGCCTAAGGCACTTTCTCTGCCAATGTCAGCAGTTGTGCTAATCATAGTCACATCTTTAGCATAACCTCATTTTCATAAACAGCAACAATCCTGTATAATCAGAAGAGAAAGTATCTAAAAGATATTCCTTAACCAGTAGTAAGGAAGAGAGATAAGATATTAGACACAATTACGTCATGGAGTGAGCACATTATTTTGTCATTGATAACAGCATCTAACAAGAACAGCAGCAACATAGACAGTTTGTGTTTCCATAAAACAAAGCTTTCCATTAGGTAGAGTGCATCAAGTATCAAAATAAGGTTACAGATGATCAAAATTCAGTAAAATACACACCAGTTTAAATGAATTTATGTGTTTCACTGACAGGGTTATTTGACAGGTGGAACAGATACTATTTGAAATAATCAAGTTGTATCTGCTGACCTTAGCTCCGAGTGTAAAAACATAACTGTTCAAGATCATGAATTCATAAGCAGTAAGCATGGTGCAATTGTATTTTCACTGACTTTTTAATCATAAAGATAACCTGTCTAGTCAGTCACTATTTTCAAAACTAGACAGGTACAAAATCTCTCTAACAAATATTTAATCAATTTTTTACTCACTACACAGAAAGTAATACAAAATCAAGATTTAACTATTCTGATTTTCAAAGGCCATAATCTTCTGTTCCTTTTATTCTGAACAATACAACTATTTAATCTCCATTTTTCTCCTCCTCATACTAACTTTATGTCAGAATAACTTCAAAGCCTTTGAGTTATTTCTGCTTAACAGGAATCCTACCTATGTAAGAGAGTCATCTTTAGCTACCTTATATTTCTTATAAATAATTCAGATTTTTTAAGGCGCTATGTAGGATAGGACAGTACTCAAGGAGACTTCAGTTACCTGGGTAATACCTAGCGAGGCCAGTTGCACTACCAAAAACTTGCCATAATAAAGTGGGGTCTTCTTCTCTGTTCCGCTTGAATACATCATCCAGTGCTGCAGTCCAATTGAGTTCATTTAACACTATTGTTGCTGTCAAAGATAAAACACATTTCCAAGTTAAAAAGTTATATTGACTATTAAAAAAAAAAAGCAAACTATTATGGAAAGTAATAAAGCTTCTAATAATTTTACATTTAATTTGTTTATTAGTTAAGAATTCCTTAGGAATTTTCTTTAAGTTTCTCATATTCCCTTCTTCCCATGTAATTATCTGTAAGCAATGGCTGTTGATTTATTCGTGTAATATCTTCTAAAAATACTACAAGATGTTACTCTAGTTGCACTTTCCCATCATAGAAAAATAAATGTAATCATACAAAGGCATATAAAGTTGATGTTTTTATTAATCACAGAACACTGCAATTAGTATGATGTCAAAATAAGCAGGTGAGTTTTTTAGAAAAGCTAACAAAGCTTTCCATGTCTAAACAGATGCTTTCAGGGGATTCTATGGGGGAAAGAAAAAAAAAAAAAAAAAAAAAGACAATGATGAGTACTTGAATTGCAGTATTAAAGTGGGACCCTCATACACTCATTATTGTATGCCAACAAATTATTCATGCTTATAGATGTGATTATTTATAGAAAGATCAGCAGTTTGAGCATTAATATTTATGAAGTGGGTCAGTTAGACAATGAAGGTAAAAACAAGAGTATTCACATTTTTAAGTCTGATCAGCTAAAGACTAAATGTCCAGGCAAGACTGTAATTTAGATTTTCCCTACAGTATGGTTGCATACAATTTTATTCTATGTTATTTTATTTTATTTGCATACAATAATGAATTTTTATGTTATCTTGCAAATGGACAAATCAAAATAGAAATAAAAACAGTTCATGTTTAACACAAATGAGTGGCACCACAGTATAAATTTCTGCATGTAGATTTACATTCCAGACCATGGAAATAATAAGGACAGACTAAAAGTTAACACTTGACAGCACAATTTGAAAATGAGTTTGTTACAGGTACTAGAGAAATGAGATTGTAACATTAAATTTTATAGGTTTGTTATCAAATGCTAAGGAGAAAATTGCTACACCCTGTGTTTGGCAGAAATGTTTGTCTGTTTTTCAAAGGATTTTTAAGGTAATGCTCTCTCATGGTACATCTGTTGATAGAAATATCAAATTAGATTTCCAGCTCTTGAGATTCCCTGTAAACAATAAAATTTATAGTGTATACTTGTCTCTTTGTCAATTAGGCAATTATAAAAATATTTATTTACTTGAAAAAGAGGAATGATTTCTAGACATATTATGACAAGCTAATCTTTTTAGAATGGTTGCTCTTCAGCTATCTCTTTGTGAACCAGTTAGAACTACTGGGAAAAAAAAAAAAAAAAAAAAAGAAAGCATTACATAAACTTTTTCTGAATTCATTCTTTGTTCCCAATCTTACTTTCAGAAGTGGCTCAATTAAGTCATTAGAAGATTTGCCATTTACTGACTCAGAGAAGGATTTCCTTTTGCAGTTGATTTTTGTTGTTTCCTCACTTGATGTACAGCGTACTTGGCACAGTGGAAGCCTATGTCAATGGTTCCTAATGGCATTTAGGGTGCTGGAGCATAGAGTATGTAAGGCACATAGGCGACAGTAATTCTTACCTCTTTTATATCTGACAAAACATTCAGGTTTCAGTATCCTGCATGGACTCCCTAGCCCCAGAACAATGTAAGCCAATGCATTTCTTTAGCCTTGTGATCTGACTTAAAATTGCTGCAGTCTCTATCCCCAAATCTGTCAGCCAGTTTTTCACCGTACCCCTATTTAGTAAAACATTCAATCAGGAAAAAAAAAATGTTATTGATGCTCATAACTGCTTTTCTAAATTGGTGGCTATGCATGCCTGGAAGCAGTTCGCTCACATATGAAATGGAATACAATATTTAAAAGAGATTTCCTTCAGACATTAACCTCACTAATAAATAAACTATTTTCAATATTAAGATATAATAGCCATATTACTATACATTCACAAATATTTCTGCAGTGTCTTTAAAATCATACAAACATGTTGTAAAATTTTATCAACATGAACATACACGTACACATGTGCACATATACACATATGTAGAAGTATGTTTCTAAGATACATGCTTACAGAAAATAGGAGAAACTGAGAATCTATAATTAGTAAAATACCAAAGTACTGCAGTACCAAAGTACTGAAGAATAGATAAATTGAAACAAATTATTTTAGCATTTTTTTAGACTTGTGTACATTAGCCTATAAAGCAAGAAATATGACTGCCCAGATTTTATTTGTAATACTAGTGGATCCCTTACAATCTGAGTAAAGAGCTTTATGATCTTATGTCCCACACTTCCCTCCCTCCTCCTCCTTCTCAGCAATTTTCTCCCAGAGACAAACAAAATATCCTAAAAAAAATCCAAGAAAAAAAATCACACCAGGCTGAAAAGAAAGCCAGAACAATAATGTGGAATTGAACACGAGGAACAAGAAGAGAACATCCAAACAGAAATAAAATTGAAAAAAAAACCAAAACAAAACCCAACACCATATATACATAATAAATATACATATTATATTTATAACTTTATATATATATATATTCATATATATATAGCAAATATATATGTTTTTATATATATTATATAATTATAGTATATTATATATATAAAGTATATATATAAATATATACTAACAGTATGTGCCTTGATGAGACAAGAACTGGAACTGTTATGTAAATAGCTGATTGTGTGATCATTAAAACAATTACTTATGAATCAGTTTGCTGTTTGTAATTAAAACTTGGTCCCTTTATTCAACCTATATACATATATGTATATATATACATATACATATATATATATATATACTTTCATGAGTGTACTTGTGTATAGAATGCACCCACATTTGTTTTAACTAACCTATTGAACAGTAAATAAGGAAAAGTGTGCTGGGAATTTTAGCTTTAATCATTTATTTCTCTATTTTCCAAAACATATGTTACCCTTCTGCTTCTGCTAAAGCTACACTCTGGATTTCAAAAGACAAGGTGCAAATCAGTTCCCTACATTTTTACTGCAATACCTCTGGTAAGAGGCAATATAAAACCAATATTGCTTAATAGTGGTTTAAAGTCTATAGCAAAGGATTTGAAACTTGTCAAATAAGAAGAGAAAGCAAAACCCTCCAACACAATCAAAGCCATTGAAATGGCTCATACTAAAATACGATTCTTAATTTGCACACAAAATTAAGAGCATGACTTTGACTGGCTCTTAGTAGAGACCATACCATTCATTACAATATCTTGATTTGAAGTACATGGATTTATACAGACTTCATGAATAGAAGATAGAATTTCACTGTTACAAAAAACATATTTTAGTAAAACAAAACGTTCAGGCTTGTTATAGCCACACCCACTGAGATGTTGTATAGACTAGAAAAAAGGTTTCTTTTTGAGATAACATTTGTACAGGTAAGAGCTTTTGACTCATAGTTTGCAGAAAGCCTACTTTAAGACAACTCTCCCAATAACTATTTCTAATTCTGCTTAAAAAAGTCTTTGAAGATTACTTCTGTTAAGGACTTCAACTGCTACCTTTCACTTGATACAGACAAGATGAAAAATAAAATTAATCATTGCACAGTAAAAAACATCATTCTTAATTCCAATGAGATCCATCTATCTTTTCCCTTTTCCCTCTTCTTTATCACATGAGGTTTAGGGACCTTGACAAGGAATGGATTCAATTTTCCTCTGCAAATGCAATCAATAATAAAGTGAGAGTACTACTGCTCTCTCTTTAAAAGAACTGGAATATGCTTCTGATGATTTATTCGATATGTAGACCCTGGACTGCGTACAGGGCAGAGTATAACATTATTTGAAAAGCCTGAGAGCTATTTACTATATCAGAAAATGTGTCAAATGCTGTTCCCTGTTGAGGCAGCTACACACATCCTGGGGAGAACTGAAGGGACTGCCTCTACAGACTATTCATTGTCTTTTAGTGTATGGCAAGTATTACAGTTCCACCTCTTATTTAATGAAGTTGACTCAAATAAATTTGAAGTTTATTTGAAAATAACACCCACTAGTTATTCTTATGAATAAAATACATGTTTGCAGTTCAATCTTATGGTATTTAAAACTGGGAGAATATATTTGCAAGAGCATATTTTTGTATACTTAGATGGACGCACAGCTTTCTGTCTGTAGACATGCTAAACAGATATTTTAGAACTTCTGCTGTTTGTGTAAGTTGTCTTTTTTATTACCTATGTTTTCCTCATGATTTTCACTGGGAAGGAGTTAACTTTCTTCAGAGTCTCACCTAATGCTGCCTTTTGGATGAAAACAGTGGTGACAACACAACACTAATTCTTTCAAGATTAAATTCCTTCCAGCTTATTTTTAATTAGATGTTCACATTGGTCAAGCACATTTTTTTCTAGATAATTCCCAAATACAATCATTTGAAAAACTAGTCTGACAACAACTTAAGCTACAATACTTCAAATTTAGGTGTATGCTATTTCTCTCTTGCAAAGCTTAACATGAGCAATAGGCAAGAGCAGAGAAAACATTACAGTGGCTCCAAAATGAATACTGTCTCCTAGGTAACTAGTCCTCTCAGTGGAATCAGAAATCTGAATTTAGATGCTTAGGCTTTCCATAGAACACCATAGGAAACCGTTCAGCTCAAAGGATTATTAAAAATTATTATAAAAAACACAACTTCACAGATTATCAGAAGCCAGTTAAATGAGGATAATAATAAAAACATCTGAGAATTGGGGAGCATTTTATTCCGCATCTCTATGCAAATAAATCAGAGCTCTAGAGGATGCATTGCTACCACTCACAAGGATAGAACACACTGTTAGATACATACATGGATCATAGCAATATGTATCTACAAACCATACACCTTAAATATAGCATGTGCAAAATCTCCAGAACACCAAGTTTCACAAATTAGTTGCAAACACTGCAGTAACTTTTATTTAGTCTTGAAAGCATCTACATGATGATGACAGTGTTCTACTGTGTGCAAATATATTAGGAACTAATTGCATAATTTGAAAGGTAAAGAATAACAGATAGAAAAAGAATAAAGTGGCTTTTTTTTTTTTTTTTTTTTTTTTTAATCAGAACATTTAAGGAATGAAATGGAATTGTATTCTTTTCATTCTTCTCAATGGTGACCAATTAGGTAGGTCATTATTTTCAGTGCTGCTCTGCTTCACCTCTTATATACAAATCGGTTAAAAATTCTTGTTTTGACATCTAAGATTTCTAAAACAAAATTTATAGAGTATGTATTTTACACTCTTAATTAAAAGCATGAATGAATAAATGTCATGGACTTTTTCTTTAAATGAACAATTTCTTTACTCCCCATTAGATATCTGACTTTGTGTCCCCGGCAGTTCTATAAATAATGTTTTGAAGAAGCCACTGAAGTCTAGCATACTGTTGTGTCTGTGTCAAATCAAGAAAATTAATTGGCAATGCCATATGAGATATGCTGACTGGCTTAGCCACCGCTTGCTGATAGCTAGAACAGCACACTTAAAGCTCATTAAAAGAAGAAATGCCCAGGAGAAGGAAATAAGAATGTCAAGAAAATAAGTTTCCACTGTAGCTCAACTAAAGAGAGTTAATACAATATAGAGTCATAAAATCTTCAGTACAAACTCATAGTTTTTAAACAAGTTATTTACGCTGTTATAAAACACAAAAGACACCCTTATTAATATATTGCAACATATTGTTTATATTACTGTCTGTGCATCTTAGAAGTCACAAAGGATTAACACTGGCTTTTTTTACCTTGCATCATCTCAAATCAACATATTCCACCACATATTTGAAAACTGAGATATATCTGATGGTAACAATCATACAGTACTCTCATTCTTTTTTTTTTTTTTCCTCTGGGAAGAGGATAAGACAACAAAGAAGATGAAAGATAGAACTGATTAAAGAAGAGATAGGGGAATTTTGGATTTGGCAAAGGTGACCAATGTAAGAGACTAAGTAAGATGAAAAACAGAATGAAGTTAGAAAAGTAACTACAGCTCCTCCTGATTTTTTACTATTATTAGTTTTTACAGGTGACTTCAAAGACACATGATTAGTAAATCCTGAACTACAGCTGTGTAAAGTGAGAAGGAAAAAGCTATTCAACTCATACAAAAATGTTCTCTCCCATGCTATTTGCAGCATATTTTAACTATTTTAATCATTCAAAATATAATTTACAGTACTTGTAGCCTGAAAACACTATTAATTCAGAAATGGATGTTGTCACGTATGCAATTACTTATTACAAAATTTTCAGTTTTTCTTGCAACATTAATACTTCCCATCAACAGCAATTCCTTCTATTTTGTCACCAGTCATGGAAATTGGAAAGAGTAATTAGATCCAACAAAAGCAGATATATTTGAATGCAGTAGCGTAAAGAAAGTTTGATACGTAGTCTAGAAAACTCAGTTTCTTCTCTCTGTTATGCCAAGAGATGAAATGTAAGTGGACAAAGTACTGAAAAAGTTTAATAAGGTAACCGGTGAAAAACAGAAAACCTGTCTTCTGAAAGGAGATGAGATTTTAAGTGATTAAACCTAAAAAAAAAAAAATTACGCTGAATCAGAAAGCAAGATCCACTCTAAAAAGAATATTCAAGCATAAGGATGATACTAGTACAACAAAAAATGAGTATCAGCTAGTTATTATTAATTTAAAGCAGGAAATTAAGAGATCTCTTTCAGAGAGGAAGGTCTTAGAATGGCTGATTGAAGACCTGAGCAAGGAAGCAGGATCATTTAAGACAAAGTTAAATCAGTTTGTTAAAAGAATGACTCGGACAAATTATCAATTAGATTTGACAACTAAACATAATTTCTTGTTCTATTCCTAAGCTTCATTACAAATAAAAATGCTCCTTTAAAAAGTTATAGTAATCTCAAGCAATAGAGTTTTATATAAACTTACTGAAGCACAAGAATTGGAAGTAAAACTGTTTCCCATTCATTTTTCATTACTGAATATTAAATGTTTACAAACCACCTATAGATATATAATTTATTACATATATACGTGTATATATACTATACAGACATGTATGCTCTCTATGTAGTCTTGTATCATTAACAATATAATATTGCAAAATATATATTACATATGTTATTGTGTTATAAATTTTACAGTATGTATCTATTTTATATGGAAGTTTTATATAGAACATAAACAACCTTTCTTGTGTGTTTCAGGGAATTTTTATAAATATTAAAATAATACAGTGGATTTGGCTAATGGATTCTAATCTAGTCCCTTTATAGATGAAATATTAATGAATAGCAGGCTGGTTTAATCTATCTAAATGCATATCCGGCAACAGAAATCCAAGACACACTGAGTGTGAGGGGAATACAGTGCACAAGCAAGAAACGTGAGAAAAATGATGATGAGATAAAACCTGATTTGTTATCTGAGCTGGTACAGATGTGACAACCACTGCTCATTGTCAATATTCTAACTATTTCAGATAATTTTGTACGGTACAAATAATTTCAACTTTTTTTTTCTTTTTTTTTTTTTTGTTATTGTTGTTGCTTTTGGACAAAGAATGCATAACAGTCTTCACTCTGGAGAAATTTGTTATGCCAGAAATTTGATGAGTATAAATATCTTCCAAAAATCAGCCACTCAAAACTGTCCCCTCCCTTCACCATATGAACCATCTGTCCCACAAGCATCTGGCTTATGGCCTTCTTGGAAGCAGAACATAAAAATAAAATAGAAATTTTTATTCTGCAGTATGACATCAGTACAGGTACTGTATCTTGGCTGTTAAAATTAAGCTTGATTTACATGCTTTTTTTTTTTTTCTTTTCTTTTTTTTCCCCCCCCCTAGGTTATATAAAGGTAACATTAACTCTTACCTCTTGAAGAGGGAAAGTCTACAGCATACTAGAAAGGTCTAAATCAAAAGTTAGCTGCCAGTACAAACAGAGGTTTTTCTCTCTCTGAAGGCTTTGCTCTTTATTCTTATAAATAAAGACTTGGCTTATGTCTTAAAAAGAAGAAAAAGAAATTATTTTTATTGAATACGCAGCATTAAATTAATGAGGTACAGAATACAGATTCCCAATTACAAGCTATTAGGCTTATTTCCACTCTTGGAGTGTATCCTGGCCTGAATTACGTTAATAATAAAACTCCTGCACTGCACAGGGAAGTGATTTTATCCCACGCTTCCAGAATGCTGTAATCCAGCAGTGTTCACCTGCTCATTGCATAAGTACTGCGTAAATCTGCAATAGGCAGACTGCTGAACGAAGAGGCGGGACTTATTACTTTAGATTTTGCAAGCAATTAAAAAGTAAAGAAAAAAGAAAAAAAAAACTGCCTGACAAATCATTCCCTAAGACTCAAAATGCACTAGAAATGATAAAAGACTCAAAGGGATTTTCAGGAATGTAGTACAGTCAAGCAGCTTTTTTTTTGTCTACTTCCATGCCATGAATGCTCTCTTAGGATTCATGTGAGTTTTATGTATTCATTGCTTTATTCACCTTTTATGGAAGTTTTACAAACAATGTTTGAACAGAAACATTTTTATATTCCAGTGTTTGCTGAAGGTCTCCTTGTTTTGACATAATTTGCTTATTTTATGATTACATGGAGTCCCAGGAAGAGGCAGTAGATTTGCAGGAAACAAGTGGTATGAGATGAAGAAAGAAATCTTACTGCTTTACACATATCCACTCTACTTTTAAATATTTTAATCTGCACTACATTTTCAGTTACTTTAGCTTTCTGTGTTGGAATTCAGTGGTTGTAATCCTTCCCAAATTAGTAAGAACTCAAAAGTAGAACTTCTAACATCAGCACTGAGTTTGTGGCTTTTAAGTACTTCTATATCATAGACTCACTCAGGTTGGAAAAGACCTTAAAGATCCTCGAGTCCAACCACGACATAACCGTACTACCCTAACTAACAATCCTCCACTAAATCATGTCCCTGAGCACCACATCCAAATTATTTTTAAACACATCCAGGGATGGTGACTCAACCAATTCCCTGGGGAGCCTATTCCAGCACTTAACAACCCTTTCTGTAAAGAGCTATTTCCTGATATCCAACCTAAACTTACCCTGGCGCAACTTGAGGCCATTTCCCCTCATCCTGTCACCTGTCACCAGTGAGAAAAGACCAACCCTTCTCTCACTGTAAGCATCTTTTAGATATTGGAAGAGAGTGATAAGGTCTCCATTTCTCCAGACTGAACAGCCCCAGTTCCTTCAGTCTCTCCTCGTAGGGCATATTCTCCAAGCCCTCCACAAGTCTTGTTGCCTTTCTTTGGACCTGCTTCAACACCTCAACATTCTTTCTGTACTGAGGTGCCCAAAACTGAACAGAGTACTCAAGGTGAGGCCTCACCAATGCCAAGTACAGAGGCAGAATTACTTCCCTAGTCCTTCTCGCTACACCATTCCTGATACAAGCCAGGATGCCATTGGCCTTCTTGTCCACCTGGGCACACTGCTGGCTCATATTCAGCCGACTGTCCATCAGTACACCACGGAATATATAGATGATTCCAACTAATAGAGATGTCTTAAAGAAATATAGAAACAGATGGAACAAGTGCTATGGAGAGAAGAAAATGCACCTGCAATCAAAATTGTTAAGAATAAATTTTGAAGACCCTTGAAGTCATAATGTCTTTTAAACAACTACCTTCAATCAAAGACAGGGAATGACAACGTGAAGTACTACATATCCCAGAACAAGGAGGAGGATAAGTAGTATGAATTTGGATTCAATATTAGTCTTTAACAAATGTTTGTAACAGAAAGCAAAATGCAACAACCTTCAGCTTCCAGACAATTCTACCCATATTTAACTTTCATATTTGACAAGAGGAAGCAAAACTGAATACCAGGAGCTTAACACCAGCTAAATCCCATTGTGCATTTATAATCTGCATTAGTTCAGGAGATATTCCAGCAACATGGAGGTCTGAAATGTCAAACAAGACCTTTCAGCAATTATTTTGAAAAGAAAGAGGGAAAGGGACCTAAAATGGTTTTTCAAATCAGAAGGGGGGGGGGGGGGGGGGGGTGAAGAAAGAGCATATAAGGAACAGAGAAGACTTATCCTAAGTGAGAAATTAATTGCCTTGCTTTTTTTAAAACAAAACAAAACAAAACAAAACAGCATTCTGGTTTCAATATCTTCATCTGTATCAGCTAGTAGTGCACTACAATGAAAGCAGTTCTATATAGTGGAACAATGGTGCTGAGGATGTGATATTCATAGTACATGCGTTTTGGAGGTTTTACTTTTTGCTATATGTAATCTTTGCTGCAGTAGCTATTATTAACAATAATTTCACTATTATGGCCATCTTCAGCAGCAAATGTGTTTGGATCTACTTACAGCTAGATTGTCTAGTATAACTGAAAAAAGAGAACACTTAGCTAACAGAAATGAACAGAAATCTTACTAAGGATCTTTGTCAGATATCAAACGGAAACAGCTTACTTATTCTTAACACCACTGTCAAATTTAAGTCATAAACTTTCTAAGTCTTTAACATCTCGAAGGCATTTTGAGTGATTTCTTGATAAAAACGGGCATCTTGGCACAAAAGTATCTTTATGATATATGTGTATTCTCTATTGTTTGTCATATGAAGCAACATCTGCTTAGCAATTATAAACATCAGAAGAGTCATATGTAAACAATTGCTTCATTCCCTTTTTTTTCAGAATATCAATACAACAGTTGGAATAATCTATGCTTGCAGAACAGTCAAAAAACCTCAGCAAATCCAGTACATAATCATACCAAATATGTAACATGCTGTAGAAAAAAAGATTGCTGTTGTGAAATAAAAATCAAGTGGAAACAAAGATAAGGGACAATCAAAAAGCAAAGAATAATTCTTTTCCACCGAGTAAGTGAAGTGAAATGGACCTGACTTTCAGTGCCTGAGAGACAGTGAGAAGAAACCAAGTTTTGAGTATACACATTTGTACACTCAACTTGTACCAGTGAGGAAGCTGCTGTGCTTTGGGGTAAAACTGAGCCCCAGAAATGAACCCACTCTGTGTACTCCTGGGAAGATATGTATGCATTTGGGGTGCTAATTATGAAGATAGAGACAAGGACAACAGGCACCCACATTTGAAAATTTGTCCTGTTAGAGTCCATTGACTTGGAATTCATGGGTCAAAGGGAGAGCAAAGCCTTTTATCTCACTCACTGATTCTGCAGGCTCCTCCATTTGTCATTATTCAGGAGGAGAAAGAGGAAAAAAAGCTCTTTGGAATATCATATATATATATGAATACTGCTCCAGGTAAAAAAGAATGAGAGGGGAAAATTATTGCAGAAAAACTGCCACAGATGTACAATGGAATCCATCATCCATAGGAAAAGACCGACGTTGAGGTTAGTGCAAGGACCTGGCAACTGTGGCTTTCTGCAATAATCACACAGGAGAATGTAGTAGCTACTGAAAAGGTAGCCAAAGATGAAGACAATATTCTATATCAAAATACTTGTATCAAAACACTTTTATTTGCCTTTAATTCTTTAGTTTTTTCCTGAGATTTTCAGTAATTTTCAAAAACTACTAAAGAAAAAAAAAAAAAAACTTCCCTCTCCCCCCCCCCCCCCAAGAAGATAAACAAATAGCATTTCTTCATGAGTTGGAACAATGAAAGTAAAACAATAATAGTAATATTCTTAAGATATAGTATCACATTACCTGATTTATCTGATGCAATTATATGTGCCTTCCTATTGTATAGATTTTCATATAATCTTACTATTGTAAGATACTTCTACTTTTTTTTAATATCAGATAGTATTGCATTTGTTTTTATTGAACTCATGCAAGCAACTATCTTTCACTTACTTGTCAGATTCTATTCCTACCTATTTTACCTATTTTATATTTGTCTTATTCAAGCAAAGAGCTTTCACTTCTCTTGTCAGCTTCTATTGAATTTTTTATATTGATCTTTTCAAAGGAACAGCTTTCCACTTCCTTATCATTTTCAAATGTATCACACTCATTTTTGAATTGACATAATCATTTCAATATTCCTCTGCCTTTTTCAAAATTACAGCATTTCTACAGCTAAAAGCATTTTAAACACTTGATTTCAACATTCTCATTAACTACAATGGATAATCCTAAAACCCAGTCTCGACTTTGGTCAGAGAATACTACAATTCTAAATTCTCAGCAAACTTGGATCATATCCTTCAATTCTTACAACAAAAATTGCCAGTCTTCAAACCAACCAGCGTGTTACGAGTAAAGATAAACTAAAACTTCATAGTTGTGTGGCTGAGTTTATGTGTGTGTAATCAGATTGCACAGCTGAATTTTGGTAAAAATAGGTTAATTATTTTGATTTATCTATGAATATAGATAAAAATATATAATATAATATATACGTATATATATTAAGATATATTATCTCTATATTACCTATATATATCTATATACTCTCTATAGATAGTATATATATATGTATGTATATTCTATATATTACTTATTATCTATAACATTTTATATATTATAGATATTTATAAATCACAAATTATAGAATTATTATATTTAATTGTAATATAAATATCTATAAATATACATATATACTATATTATCTATTATCTATATTATAAATAATAATATATAATACATATTTACTACATATTATGTATATATCCTATATATTATCTCTGAGTATAGATATATTTATAATGTATCATATATAGAAATATATCTATATATCTGTCAATATCTCTATTGATAAATACAGATATACATTCCACAAGGTAATAGAAATAGCAGATTGCAAATATAAAGTCTGTAGAAGTGAATTAAAAGAAAGGGGATACTTTGATAAGTGTTGAATACTAAAGGTATAAGCAGCTCCTTTAAGTTATGTGAAATATTACAACTGTAGAGCACTAGGGATAAATTCATTTTCAAGAAAAGCACACATTTCTGCCAAAAATCATTATCTTGCTGATGGCCTAAATACCTTCCTTTTAGTGGAGACTATCTATACAAATAAAATTAATCAAACAATAAAACTTCACAATTACTTTAATTGATTAAATTAATTAATTGACAGCCATGGCAGCTGTCTAGCTAATTTTCCAAGGACACTCTATTAATGCAGTCTTTTCAGCTGATGACATACTTAAAGATTTATTTCCAAATATTCTTATCCATACTAGTATGTTATGAAATGAAATACTCAAGCAAACATTCTTCATTGTTAATTTGACAGCAAAATTTATGTTGCTGTTGATATGCTGGCAAAAAGTGGCTCAAATCCTCCTAAGTATCCACCTTTTTGTAGATCTCAGGCTACGCAATGGCATCTCAAATTGACATTACTCTATAACATGGTGGTCATGTACAGATACACAGGTTTTAAAGCCTGCACCTGCACAGAAATATCAGAGCATTTTTTTTTTCCATTGGAACATAAACATGAAGCCATTTCAATCACTATTCTTTCAGAATAAATTCAGACATTTATTGAAAGTAGAAAAAAGAAACAAAGACAGAAAATGAAGGAAAAAAAAAAAGGACAACAACATTCTCGAATGATCATGACATGGTCAAATGGAACCTCAAGACAATGATGCATTTCTGCTAAGGAAAAAAAAAAGTGAACTGACTACAGCAAGAATATTCAGATGCCTTTGCTCTAAATTGAAGACTTATCTTGTTTGAAAGTTTATTACACAGATTTGCTGTAATAGCAAGCACTCTGTATGATCAGATTGATCCTTCTATAGTGAAACCTGAAAGCATTAATTTCTATATTGAAGATAGCACCGAAGAAGGCTCTTTGGCAATTTTCCACTTAGCCTCAGTGAACAATGTTATTCATAAAAAAAAAATCTGCCATTACTGTTGAAAATGCAGTAAGGAATAAAAGGTAATTTGTTCTCTTTTGATAAAGTTAAATTACTATTGCTTCTAAGTCAGTGCATTTCCAGTTACTGTAAGTGGAATTTTCTTTCTTCATAAGTGATCTGTATACATCTATAGAAAATGGAAAGCACGGTATCTCTTGAAACAACTACATATATTAGCAGTGGACAGCATGAGATAGTTTAATGAAAATCGTAAGTGCTTCAACCACTTAAAACTCAAAAACAGACAGTTGATGCAATTTGTAAAGATACAGGGATCTCTTCTATGTGCTTTTTCCTCTTCCTGCTTATGTTAAGAGCAGCTGTCAGTTGTAATAGTTTTCTTGGACCTGAAATATATGACAGGTCCAAACAAACAATGGAGAAACCAGAGGAGGAATTTTGCAGTGTATATGCTTCTGAAATTTGTTTCTGATAGAAATAATACATCTGTGTTACCTCTATGGACATGTACATGCAGAAGGTACCCAGTAAGAACTCCTGGCTGAGAAAATCTGAAGACTAGAAGTTTCAGTGAGAACAGCAACTAATGTCAGGCAGAAATCTAAGGGGATGATGGAAGGTAGGAAGAATGACTCTGGATATAAAACTGCTTGTACCGGAGCAGCTAAATCAAAGACCTGAGTGATGCATGGGCAATCACTGGATGAAGGTAACCACAAAAAAACAAAAACAAAAACAAAAAACAAGCAGGGCAGAGAAAGACTACCTAGTGAAAAAGCTGCAGTATAAATTTGCTGTCTTCAAAGCTACAAAGGAAAAACAAGCCATGGCAAATGATGGAAACAAAAGTGAAACTGGCTGCCAATTCAAAAGGTGCAGCTGATTCTATAATTCCTCAGAGACTGCCTAAGACAATATTTCTTTCAGTATTTGAGAGAGAGATGTCAGGATGATGCACATTTAGTTGAAAGAGTGGGAGACAGAAGACCAGAAAATCACACTAGCACAACAAGAAACCTTTAGGAAAACAGTAGTAAGGAAAACAGACAGGCTTCTTATAAGTAAACTACCAGAAATCAGACAGGTATTGTCTCCTGGGAACCAAAATATACAGTGTTGAAGAAGATTCCAAAGACAGCAAGAGAGAGGCTACTCTTTGTTTTTCATGAGGACATAAATAATTCATCTTGGACCTCCTTCTCATAGATCAAAAGAGTGTTCAAGTAATAAAGCAGGTTAAAGAAGTGGAGGAACGAGTAATCCTCAAAAAGGAATCTTCTTGTCCTCAGCAAATAAAAAATGGCCCAGAAAACTGTCACTGATATCTGAGCACAATAAACATTGAAAGTTTATACATGATTGTGTACGTGAATAAAGAGTTCAGGAGTTTCCACAGAAATAGTGAGGAAAGTAAGGTCAAAGTTGGCATAAGTTTTCATCTAGAAGGCAGAAGATGCAAAACCACTTGTACCATCACTATGTTTCATGTAAAAACACAAACAAATAAAGGAGAGAAACACAGCAATGTTCAGGAGAAACACCTTGAAGTACCAACCAGGACATTAGCATCTATACATCAATTCTGCTAAGGGATAAAGATTTAAATTTGTGTCATAATTACAGTATTTGGGACAAACCCTGAAAGAATTAAACCATTTGCTAAAGAAAAACAAATTGAACACTCTGTGGATCAAACACAACAGAACACTTACTACTGGAGCAAAAGAATGTGAAGCTGTATTGTGGTACTCTATCTCTGGAGAAAAATATACATGTATTTAAATCAGGACATTTTATTTTTTGCAAAGCCTCAGATAGAAATTTCTAAGGTCTGTTAAAAGCAATCTCATGTTTGTATAAGGACAGTGAACTCCATATAAAAGAGACAGGAAACAGTAAGAGTTACACATTCACATGAAAAATATATTCATATGAAAAATACAGATAACTGATCTTTTACATGGATCACCTGTAAAATACTCTTAGATCCTTATTTCCTTTGCCCCTGAGTTTTCCTGATCAGTCACTAGCCAGTCTGCATGTATTGTATCCATGAGCACACTCTTTACTTTCACTAGTGGTCCAGGAAGGTGTGATTTAGGAGTCTATATTTTTCAAATGTAATGAATTATTTGTTGTTATATACTTTTGCATTCATACTTAACCTATCAATGGCTTTATTCCTTCTGCTTTCATAACCAGTTTTTTCTGTGCTTTCATAGTACACACTAACACCTGCTGTTTATTTTCCTGTTTCTGAAAAACGAAACAAAGTCAGCTATTTAGATGGTACTGATGTGTGATAGTGTGATAGTAAACACATATGTTTAGTGGTTTATACCAATGAAGTGAAATCAAAAAGTCCTGTCAATTACGAACAAGACTGGAAAGCCATGCAGACAGAAACAAATGACCTCAAGGACAGTGATACCTGATAATAGAAACAGCATTATATCTGACCTTAGAAATTGTTTGTGTATAAGGATCAATTCAGAAATTCTGCTAGAAGCTGCACTTTCTGAATTAGAAAGGTCTGGATGTAATTATGAGTGCTATTACACGAGACTGGCAAGCTATCAGTCCTTCATGTCCAAAACCAATGCTTTTACCAGAAGTAGAGCTGACGAGTACATGTATGAGGATTATCCAAAAAGGAAAGGTTAAGGGAAATTGTTTATTGCACTGCACCAGCTTATATCCTGAACATTACCTTCTTTGCAATATTTGTAGTCACACTTTACTGTACTTCATTCTCTTCTATATGTTTATTGTAGTTTAACTATTGATGAAAGCTTTTCTGCAACAGATGCTATTACATTATACAATTTACCAGCTATGTTGACTCTAGAGTTTCAACAGTCCAACATGCAAATCCTTAAACCCTTCATGTTTCCCTGCAAAGTCAATGGTAGAGAGTGTTTTTCAACACACATACATAAAACCAAAATCAGCAAGTCCCCATGTGTTAGAAAAAAAAACACCATACTATAAACAAAGTGACCGCATAGTTAAGGTACGGCCCAAGGGATACATTTACATTTTAAATTACACTTTATCCTTGACAAAAGGAATTGCAAACAGACCAAGGTTTAACAGCTATGACACACTATTTGCAAGAGAAAATCATGATGTTTTAAAGTCTGACACAGAAACAGAAGTTCAATTTACATGACAGGAGCAATAGGCATTCATAAACTCGGGAATGTAGATGTGGGAAACAGGCAAAGCCTGACCTCATTCACTGAGATGCAGTATCAGGCTGATGCGACTAACTGCATCTCATCCCAAACAAGATCACTGCAATTATCCAGCCTCAGAAATGACACTGCAAACTCAGGTACTGAACAATTCAGCTTGAACTAAACAGCTTCATTATACATTAAATATACATTAAACAAGTAGGGGATCAAATCCAAATATCCCGAATACTCCAAATATACAGATGTTAAAATACATCTTACTGAATCCCCCAATTAAATATCCTCAGAAGCTGTTGTTTGTCTGGGATTAATGGGACCCAAAACTGTAAAACATTATTTTGGTTGAAAATGTTTGTTGTAATAATGTACAACACTTAATTTGCAATTTTTTTTTAAGGCTCTTGGCAATTGTCATACATCTTTTCTCCTCATATTACTTGTATCATTAACAGGTTTCAGATTTTATTGTTGCTGTGCTTTTTGGCATAATAATACATCACTGGAGGCCTGAAAATGAAGTCACTGAGACCAATAATTCTACAATAAAACACAATACAAACTGTCCTGATCAAAATTAAGTTTTTGCTACAGCTGAAATGACATAATTTAAATGCAATCTCTTCCTTCCCTTGGAGGGAGGAACTTCCTACTAAGAATAACTAAATTGGCTTTTTCAAAACATTGATACTGCTGACCAGTGACTATAACAGAATGAAATCGAACTAATGAACACCTTGTATTCATCAGGCAGAAGAACAATTGCTCTGTGGGACTGAAGAATTGGATTTCATCTCAAACGTGTTAAAGACAGAGATTTTTAAATGTAATGTTACGTAATGCTCAAGCTCAAGGAGGGTAGATTCAAGCTCAAAGAGGGTAGATTTAGGTTAAATATAAGGAAAAAATCTTTTATAATGAGGGTGGTGAGGCACTGGAACAGGTTGCCTAGAGGTGTAATTGATGCCTCATCCCTGGAGACCTTCAAGTCAAGGCTAGATGAGGCCCTGGGCAACCTAATCTGGCTGTGCCTGTCCCTGTTCACTGCAGGGGGAGTTGGACTCAATGGCCTTCAGAGGTCCCTTCCAACTCCAAGGATTCTATCAAAATACAAAACGCTTCCATTTAAGGCATTTAGGGCAAGAATGCTCTCTTCATGATGAACTACAATGCATAACTGATAACTACAGGACTATGCACAGTACTACCAATGTAGAGTAAAATATAGGAAGAATGAAAATAATTTAAATTACTGCAATATGACATCAGATTTAAAACAGCCACTTCATTCTCTTATATATATATATATAGTAATTGCTGGAGGGAACTTCTAACTCTGTGCTGTATGTTTGCTGCCTTAAAAAGACTGTTCAAGTTTTGTTTCAATACTTAATGAGTTCTCTACAATAATTTGAATGAGTACATCGAAATAGACTATTAGAGAAATATTCTCTCTTTTATGTATGACATGAAAGGGCTATGGATAGTTAAATTAACACTCAATCAGGGCTTCTGAGAGAATTTGACTAATGCATTGATCATTACCTTTACAAACGTGCTTTTATAAATCAAGGTTGTTTTTTTTTTTTTTTTTTTTTCCCTTCTCTTTTAAAATAGGATTTTAGAGATTCTTTTTCATTCGTGAAAGCAAAAGATTGGTGATATTTGATGAGAACACCTATACTGTGAAAAGAGAAGCAAGTACTTGAGCCTTTTCTTGTCTTATAAGGAAACTTCCTACTTTTGTCTATTTGTTTTTATGCAATTTAAACAACATATGTTATATGCATTATATATGTGTTTATTTTATGTATTTTTATATGTATGTTTATATATATGTTTATATATATGTATTATATCTAAATTGTTATAACCAAAGAATAAATCTGGAGATACTCAGCAGAGACAGCATACACAAAGTGAATGAAGAGTGAAAAGAAAGTTCTCTATTCATCTCACTTCTTAATTGATTTTATAAATTAGCTTAAACCAGATTTCAGCTCTTTTCCTGCTCTTTCTGGGTATCTCTCTGAGATACTGACATCTCAAATAACTATGTAGATCAAAAGAGGTTTTGTCAGGCCAGGTATCAAAAAACCACCAGGAAAGAAATCATTCAGAACCTTCCAAAAGATGAAAACAATCAGGCTTCTGATACTTCAAATCCCATTACTAATTTACAAAGTGGAGACAAACCCATACTCCAAAGTGCTTTTGAAGAATGCTTCTTGATTCATTGCTGAGTGACTGGAAGATTGATTGTGTGCTTTCACTCTGAAAGACACAATCTTTCCACTATATTTCTTAGTCCCCTTTTTAAACTTTTTTTATAGCATTAGCAATAAATGCCTCCAATTTAAAAAGAGAAAAAGTATGCTCCATTTCCAAATAAAAAACTGAGGCCCTCTCCCCCCCAAAAAAGACTTAGATTATTCTTGTTTATATGCAACACCAAAATCCACCTTACAATGTAAATGCCCCAATGATTTTTCATAAATATTCTCTAAATATATGTATTTTTTTAAATGAAGAAAACAAATTTCTCATTAGATCATTTTTCAGAACACATTTTGCACTGCCTTCAACACAAAATCCTAACTCTGTCTGCATTATGAAGTGTAAGCAAATCTTTAGCCTTTCAGAGCTCTTGTATCAGTTAGCATAAAGTTAGCCTATGCTTTAAGTGGGTAAAAA
Source organism: Gallus gallus (assembly GCF_016699485.2). NCBI lineage: Eukaryota > Metazoa > Chordata > Aves > Galliformes > Phasianidae > Gallus > Gallus gallus. The sequence continues at coordinate 10,655,993 of NC_052532.1, read as the reverse complement.
AGGATGTTTGCAGTTTTTCAAGATTAGGTGAAGTAAAGAAAAGAAGTTATCTTCTATATCAATACACTTCAGAATTTAAAACAAACTAGCAAATAAGCCTTTGTTACTTTTTCTAAAAATTACTTGTTGGAGTTATATGTGATAAACCAGATACATAAAAACATTTTGAAAAGGAAAAATTTCAAAACATCTAAACTAAAATAAAAATGCTTTCCTATAACATACAACCAATCTCTTATTTAAAGCAACTAATAATAATGATAAGCATAGGATAGAGAAATCATAAGGAAACAGATCAATTTTCTAATATCCAGAGTGTGCATTTCCCTTACATGTTAGAAAAACAAAAAAGATTAAAAAAGAAACATTCCCTCAACAAGATTGATTGTGATTTCATGTTTCATCCAGTTGTGGTACATATTTTGGATAACTAGTTTGTTTTTTTTGAGCCAAACAGGTTTTAGCTATGAGAAGCTGCTAGACCGTATAACACACTTGGTATAACACACCAAGTTTCTTCAAGGAGTGGAAAATGCTAACTTCTATGACAGTAATTGCAGGAACAGCAAGCTGTTACTAAATCAATGTCTCATCTGGAAAATACGTTTTTCCATTTGCCCTGCAGTTAAGGTAGTGCTAAGAGGCCATTATCCAATGACTTTCTATTAGATCAGCTCAGTATCAGACATCTCTGTACAGCAAATCACTGCTTTCTGAGCTCATCCTCAGGGAAAAAAAAAAAAAAAAAAAAAAAAAAAAAGCCACTAACCAAACAAAAATGCAGTGCAGAGAGGCTTTCTGTAGGCGATCAAGACTCACTACAGCCAGTCTCACAACCTGTCAGCCCAGAAATCTACAGATAACTCAACATCCAATTTGTTTTAAGTAATTTGAACACCTTAGGCTTTCCAAAAATTCTTAACTAAGTAATTAATAATTCCTGTACAAGAAGTATTTAACCTCAGAACAGATACTATCTGATTGTCAGATAACTTCTCTACTTCATGACAGGCTTTCACAAAATATGGCCAATCACTATCATTTTAAAGATAGACAACAGTGAGAAGCAACGACCCTTCAACATCTTGTGGCATGTTGATAGCAGACATGATGTTGGGATTCAAGTTTTCAACAACTTGTAAAGAAGTTAATAATAATAATAATAATAATAATAATAATAATAATAATAATAATAATAATAAAACAGCATGGAGAAGTCACTCTAATAAACTATTAAAAAAATTCCCCTGTTCCAAGCTCAACCATTTTCATTTTAGCCATTTCTTTTTCCTTTTTTTCAAAATCAGAACAAAGAGAACATGGTCAAGCAAATAAAGAGGAGTGTACAGAATGGGAGCCAGCCTCATAGTTGCTACATAATAACCCTTCTGTACCAGACAAGCCATAAATTTGTCAGAAAGTATTGCTTAGTTTTTCAAGTGAACTAGAATTCAATAAAAAAATCAAAAGCTACTTTTCCATGGACTCTGAAATCCCCAGAAGTTGAAGTTTCATATTTCCTTAATGGAGCTACAAGATAGGAAGACCAACATGGCTGACTTACAGACTCTACAGAAAACAACAACAACAACAACAAAAACACACACACACACACAAAAACAAAAACAAACAAACAAAAATTTGCAAAACACCAAGATTGAAGTAGGCTGAACTGCCTGACTTTGTCAAATATTCTTAGGATACAACTCTTATAGTCAACTACTCATATGAAATGAATTCAAAGAAGACTGTAAAAAAAAAAGAGAAAAACGGTCAAAGAGAAGAGCATGTCTCTTGTAAGAGACTCTAAAAAACACTTTACCAAGGCAAGAATAGTATTTATATACAAATACTGGTAACATACTCTGAAGAATGCACCAAAATTACAATGCATGGCAATCAAACAGAATAAACTGATACCTCATACTGTATGCCAACTTACCATGCTATTCATTTTATAGTCAAGAAACACTGAAAGTTATTGTGTTGGTTTTTGTTTGTTTGTTTGTTTGTTTTTTAATGGGTATATGTGAAGTTTTTTGGTGATTTTATCTAACATCTGTCAGGGAACAATAAAGCAAAACTTATGATGCCTGAGCTCCATGTGGCTGCTTCCAGTTCAAGTAATTGTGCTTTTTCCCTGTGCATGTTTGAGCATGACGCTTATTGCCATTAGGATATCCTGACCATGGACTGCTGCAGTGCTCCAATTCATAAAATCTGAATAACTGATATTGGAAGGGATCTCTTGAGATCATCTGGTGCAAACAGTCCCTTCTACAGCTTAAGCAGGAACACGTAGGGCAGCTTGTACATGATCACGTCCAGTTGAGTTTTTAAAATTTAAAAGGATGGAGACTCCAAAAGCTCTCTGAGCACACTGTACCAGTAGCCACACACCCAAAAGATAAGCAAAATAACAACTCAAAACACTAAGCTTCCTTTCATTCTCAGCAGAAAAATGACTAGGAAATTCTAAATTAACTCTACTAGCTCAGTAGATACTTCCTTCTTGCATTCTTCATTTTCTACTACCTGGACCTGTTGAAAATGTGAACAATGTTCATATAATTCTATTTGGTCACTTCTAACGTGGAATATCAGTACTGATCTTCCATTAAAAAAAATCAGAGGAAAATGAATAATTTCAAACATTACTGATATAGCACTGATATAACACGCAAGACATCAACTGACACAACACTCTCTTTGGACCTTCAGAATTCAGAAAACTCTACTATACACATTTATGGAAAACACATTTATGTTGTGAAGCATCAGTGTACTTGTTTTGTATTCACAATCCACATTTGCCATATTTGATGTGACTTTTTTCATTTTTAAAATCATCAGCATTTTTTCCAACCTTTTCTAATTTAAGATTTCATTATCTTATTTCCTTCAGCTTTGAATGGTCTGTCACCTGCTATACCCATCACAATGAGCTATACAAGCGCACTTTAGATTTTCAGCTGTCAATTGAGAAGGCCAAGGTCCAAATATTTTTCCCCACTTCTCACTATCTTTCCTATAGTCAGCAACTGTTGGTTTTTTTTCTACATCATAAAGGTGCTGACCCTGAATGGACCAGAGTGCTTTTAGTGATAAGTAGATACAAAGGACAGAACGACAAACGGCTTGAAACATAAATAAATTACAATGAAAGAAGGAATACTGATATAGGTAATTATTTTAAAGTCATGCCCCTAACAGCATAAAACTACATTTTTAAAATAAACAGCATGAAAGCTGAAAATTAATTTGCAATGAGATTAATATGTATATTTATTACAGTTAACTAACATTATAATGTTGATGGAGGGAAAAGACCAAGCCTCATTTTGAAACAGATGCTTATAATAAATAGTTTTGTACAGGTAAGAAAACAGTTTTTGCTTGAAAGAGGCCTGGCAAACAGGATGGCTGCAGCAGAATGGGCAGGTGATTGTCTCAGTGAAATGGTCTATACAACCTTAGAACTCCTGCTACAAAAAAAACCAACAGGTACTTCAAGCACAAATGTACTTCAACACATACACAGCTCCTTCAACTCCAACATACGCATTAGTTAATTTGCTATAAATTTATTAGAAACTTTCAATGTATCTTTTCAAAAGATTTATATTTTGGAAAATAACCAATTATTAAAGAATAACAAAGAAGAAGATGCCGGGGGGGGAGAAGGGGGGGGTAAATTAGGAAAGTCTGTAAGCTGTCCTACTTTTTTCTTTAGAGGAAAGCAAAGGGAAAAAGAGAGAACTGTACTGGTTAATGAGGCAATGTGAGAGGAAACTCCAGAGAGACAGAATACAGAAAAGATGACAGGATACCAAGTCTGCAAGATGTCTATTATCCTGAAGAACCTTTTATATATGAAATATTACCCAATGGGGATATGAAAAATGACTAGTGAAGTACTTAGAAAAAGTAGTGAAATCCTAGCAGTTATAAAGTAAGTCAGGAGACAGAAAACTGAAGATATGGAGATGTTTGTTCAACAAGAGGAAAAGAAGAGTAAGTTCTGAGTAAGATGCTTAACAATCAACCAATCAATCAATAAAAATCAACGTTAAAATGTGAGAATAAACAGAGGGACATACTGACTCCATGAGGAGGAAGAATGCTGAAAAATCCAGAATCAGCACTATCAAATGAGTACAATATTTGTAAGCCATATGCAACAAGAAAAAAAAGGAGGAAATGCAAACTTGAGAAGAAGAAAAGACAGCAAGAAATCAGAACCTATGGGGAAAAACAAACAAACAAACAAAAACCAAAAATAAAAACATCTTTCAGAAAGAAAAAAAAAAAAGACAACCAAAACTTCCAATTTCCATGAAGAGAAAAAAATCTAAAATACTATGAGTTAAGGCTTTTTAATAGCATGGAAGATAGGAGTAAATACAAAGAACTGAAGTTTGCATCATACATCAGTTATAAAATATCAGTTTTTCAGGATCAGAAAGGGGAGTACCTAAATCTGACGGTATAACTGAAGATCACTAAACTACAAATTAGCAGAAGTTTATATTCAGTAAATGGGAAGTAATTTTTAATCTTATCCATCACAATAAAGTAGAGGAAAATGGTGTGGGAAGATCATGAAGATAAATGGATATTTTACCAATAGGTTTTTTAAGCTGCAGTTTAGGATCTTCTGTTTATGAGGGATATGCATTAGAAGTAAGCACTGCATTTTACTTACCACTAGACATCATTTTAAAATGGAAGTCTGTACAAATGTAAAAGATCTAAATAATTTCTAAGGCTGAGTTTCATACAAAAAAAAAAGAGGGAAATCAGGAAAATAGACACTAGTGAATGAAGAGATCCCAGGAAAAATGGAAAATAAATAAAGCCAATATATTATTATTGATAGAAACAGTAAACTGAAAAGATCTAGTGTCAGAGAGAGAAGTAATAATACCTAATTTGATGTAAAACAAGCTCTGTCAAACATCTACAATATCTGTACACTATACAGAATGAAAGTTATCTACCTTGACTTTCAAATTGATACAAGACACCTTCATGATGCACAGAAGAATATGTAATTTTTTCTCCAGTTAATACATATACACAGAGTAGGAATTGAAAATTACTAGTTGAGTAGTATTAATTATTTAAGTATTCTTTTAAATAAATAAATAGAATCACTAGTGTTCAAACTACACTATCCAAGCTTCACAAAATATCTATCAATAGTGGGAAAAATTCTGTGATTTGTGCTTTGCCAGAGTAACACTTTATGATTAAATTATACCTATTCGTTTTGAATAATTGTGACTGGAAATGAACTTACATGGCAGAAAAGATGAAGTGAGGTAAAGATAAATAAATAAACAGTAACATCATCCTTAAACTGCTTTCTGCAGTTTCTTATAAGCTCTACAGGCTTTAAATATTGGACATGCATGCAAAAAGCCATTTCCTCTAAAGATGTTTAAATCCACATGTCTAAATTAAAATCGTTCCTTGTAAATCCCTTTGTTAATCCAACTTCCTAACCCAAACCTAGAACTGAGTATATTATTTGCGAAGGTGATTCTCCTTTACAATCATTATTAATAAGTTCAGTGCTGGATAAGATGGTAACAAAGATGATGCAATTATATAGTAATAAATATACTTCAGAAATGTGAGGAAAAAAACAGCATTAAAGTATGGATTTTATAAATTTCAAACATTTCTTTTTATAGCAAAGCTGAAAAACATAGTTCCCAAAGGAAAGTCTTCCAGCATTCAGCTGTAAACCAGTCTACTAAACTCTTCTGATAGTAAAAATAAGACCAAGCAATTTCTAAACTTCTTAATGAGCAGAGAGAATGGTTCTGTAATGAAATATATTCTTAGCCCTCTCATGCTCTGGTTAAATGATGTTTTAAGGTCCTTTAGACAAACAATTTCTATTTTTTTTCCATAAAGTGATTAGAACAAATTTGCATTTTCTTTTTAGACTTCAATTACTTCAATCAGTTTGGCACATCTTTTCTGGTAGTCAGCTTACTTCACCATATCTACTTATTTGTCAGAGGCCGAAACACATATAAAGTTTACATTCACTACGAGTTTGCAAATATAGCAAATATTTATTTCCACACTCCCTTATGTTTCTCTGGACACAATTTTGAAATAATGATTATATAAAGATTCTGTTGAATCCTACAGGACTTGCACGTGCTGTGAATTTACAGTTACAAAAAGCCAGAGTAACCTCTTGATTACCATTCCTCACTGTATAGGAGCTTTGAGAACAGAACTGCCATCTCTCACATCCCCACAGCCATCTGTCAGGTAATGTAGCTGACAAAAGGGCTGAGGTGACATTTTTCCTTCCAAGAGGACAAACACAAAGCTCAGGTAACACACAGACATCAACCTATTTTTTTAAAGTTAAGCCAGATTTACGACATCATGAATCTTTGCACTGGTTTCTGCAAGAGGGAATTCCACATAGCAGAATCAACTGCTCTCTCAAAATCTTTTTTTTTTTTTTTTTAATGTTTCCAATAAAGATCCACTGATATTCAGAGTGTTCTGCTTTGCAGTCTTTATTTTAAAATGCAAATGCATCTGTTGGCTATTTTTACCAGAAGAACATACTGCAGTGCCAAATTTCCCCTCTTAGTACAAGGGGATTCAACACTAATTGCTATTCCAAGCTGTACATAAGAGAGAAAATATTGCAGAAGCAATGGAAAGAGATCTGAGGAGCAGCAGTAATCATCTGGCTTCCAAAATAGATTTTGGCAGTATACAGAGCTTAAACATTTATTACTCAGTCATGCAACCTACCAGACACTGGAATCTCTGGACCTGCTATTATGTTCACGATAATTCTGGATATATATCACATTTGTTAGTTAAGAAATACACAGTGAAAGTCAGTCACACAGAATGGTGATGATAATCAATGGTAAATTTATCAGAAAAAATATTTTTCACACATTTTTTTAAAAAACAATTTAATGTTATGCAGTTAAAAAAAATAGGAAGTCTAAGATATTTTGCAATCTTCTACCTAAAATCATATGTTTTAAAAATCAAATAACTTTGGAGAGAAATAGCCTGAGAAGTCTCTTCACTGTAGGAACTTCTGTTTTCTTGAAACCAGAACCATAGCAAACAGCTATTGTAGCTTTGACTCCTGGTATGGTTTTCCACATCTCCTCACAATGTTGAAAACTTTAACCAAGTAGTAAATGATATCTTTTGAATATTTTAAAAAAACTTTATAGTGCCAGCGACCCATGTAGCTCAATTCCTGGTTAAAAGAAAAGGAACAGCAGAATTTAGAAATGTTGGTAGTTGATGGTTCTCGAGGGATTCACTGTGAAATAACCCACAGCAAAAAGAAAGGGTCATGGTTCAAGCCCACATTGTTTTATTGAAATGCAAATTCAAAATGTTTGGTTTTGCTTCTTTTTAAAGACACAATCAAAAGAAACTGACTAACCATTTCTGGATTTAATGGAATAAATAAGAAACAAAAATAAACTCCTTGACCATTTACTCATCCTTCCAAATCTGAATTACGACTCTCATCTTAAAGTTCAAAGATGAGAGTTAAATCAAAATTTTGATCTCTATTTGTATATAGAAAAGAATCATACTTGGCTGTTCACACTGCCCTCTAGAAAGAAAGTCTCCTCTACCACATTCAGGAAACTGCTATGTCCTTTACAGGCTATATGAGGCTGTAGTGGCTGTTGAAACAGTCTTACACATCTGTCAGTAAATTCAGTGCTATTGTGTATCTGTCTCTCCTGCTTCAATGTCCAATTTATTTTCTTTATTCACTGGTTGTTACATCAGAAACAATAGAAAATGTTAGCTGAGCAAACTCTTCAACATAAAATACAGGATACAAAAGTGAAAATGACTATTTGTTCTTTCCAAATTCAGTTAAATAACAAAATCTACTACAAGTCAGAAGCTATACCAAATGTTTTGGGCACAAGCTCTATGCCTTTTCTCTAATGTTTCTAAGTAAGAATGAACATTTCTGAAAAGCTAAAATAATATATTTTTTAACATTCTCTGAACATTATGAGGTGTCAGTAATTTCATAAAGCCATCTATCAGTCAGTCCCCACAATAATATACACCAAAAAAGAATTCAAGGGTAAACTGTTTTTCATAGTTAATCCTAAATTAATTTCAAATAAGTTTCTTTAATTTCAGACATAGAAAATTTCAGGAGTCCCATTTTCTTTTTATTTTCTAAAGCTATAATCTCAGCTGTAAGTCTACAGCATTTAGGATATAAATGCCTCATGCTGGAGAGTACTGATCTGAGACGAATAAAGATTTTCATTGAGTTAGAAAAGCTATTTGGTTTTGCTGTATGTGTAAGAACATTAATTCAGGAAGCTATCTGCATGAAAAGAATAAATTATAATTGTCAGAATACAAAAACAAACAAACAAACAAACAATATTGACCCTAGAGTTCTTTGCTTAGTCTTATGTGTCAGTAATTTCCCTCTAGATTGAAACAGCCAGGCAGACTAGGAGTATATAGGGATTTTACTATAACTAATATTTGCTTTACATTTACCCCAAGCCATAGTGTTTGGCATTTAAAACAGCCTAACACTGGAAATTCATTGCATTTTTTCACAAGTGGCTCACTGACTAAAAGAACTCCAGATTTTCACAAATTGTTGAAGACCATAAGAATTCCCATCAAAAATTATAGTAAAAATCACTGTAGAAAATTCTATGGAGCAGCAAAATTCTGACTGTGATCTCAATAAAGGGAGGGTAGGAAAAAAACACCATGTATATTCTAACACTGCTAAACTATAGAAGCCGTCCTTTAATTCTAAGTCTGTGACTGTTCTCATAAACTCTGAAAAAGGGAAGTCTTTCTTATGGCGGTAGCTGTCCAAATGTATTCCAAGCTAAGTCATCATTTTGAGACATATTACTCTCCACTTATATAAGCACTGTCAATATGACACTTTAATCAGCTCTTCAGTGATAATCAAGTAATGATATGTGGAAGTAGCATTTAAATTCCTTACTTAGAAGAGGTGAAGCGGGAGTAACCACTACAAAAAAAAACAGCCCTTGTTTATGTGCATTGCATGGCATACTTTCTAAAATTTTAACAAAAGCACAGACTTCTGTTTAGAGTGACCACTGTAGCAGATGGCATATTGTGCATCTCAAAGAGGACAATGTATGGTGGTATCCACTGGGGAGATTAACCTTATTTGCTTTGTACTTTGGATTTCCTCTTATTCTGGCCTGCAGTTCACATGTTCTGTTTAGCGATAAGCAGAGTACAGCGTCAATTGGAATTTGGATTTGGAAATGAAACTTTTGTTATTACTAATATGAGATGCATGACTAATTCCTAGTGTATGCAATAGAAAGCTGACCTGAGGGTCTGCTCTGTTTCCAGTAGCAGACTGATTTTATTTCAAGATCTAAATGAAACTCTTGAGAAAATACTGAATTAAAAGCCCAATTTAATTCATTTTATTGGGGCTGACCTCTCTTGCAGTGGGTCTAAAATCATCAGGTACAGACAAATAAAGAAATTCCCTTGAGTTTTTCCTGTTTCCACTGATGTTTTGATAACAGATGCAGAGGAGAGAAAGCAAAAATAGATTTCACAGTATTTATTTTTGCAATCAAATAAGCTATAAATTAACAAAGCAGATATAGTGACCAGATGTTTTGTAATGATATAAAAAAATAAGACTATTTCACAAAAACTTTATCAATGTATTTCAAAATAAGCGAGTCACTGTACATGTATGTAGTAGACAACTATTATTTTGTAGAATGTACTAGTTTGTCACGTTTAAATAGGTGGTACACTATTTGAGAGTTAATATCTAAACCAGTATCCTAGTTTCCAAGGGATAAATGGAGAATGGATCCACACATCTAAACTGCACATTACAGAAAATCCAAATGTAATTTATATTTAAAAATTATATCTAATAATTGAAACAAACTAATAATGAAATTAAAACTGAGTATCAAACAAAGATCACAACCTCTAGGGAACTTGCTTCAACAGGGGGGTTGGACTAGATCATCTCCAGAAGTCCCTTCTAACTGCCATGATTCTATGATTCTGTGATTTCACAGATCATATATTACTAAGAATCAGTGATTCTAAAATTCCCCCAAAAATAAGTAACATGCAAAGCATGATCTACAGATCCAAGTGAAAATTCAGATTCAAGAATGTAATAGAAGTGAAGGCCAATCTCAAGGGAGAGAGGAGAATTCAAATATCTTACTGACTGTTGAAAAGATCCAAAGAGTAATTCTCTGCTTCTTTTGTCATCCCACAAAACATATACAAATACAATCTGTTTTTCAAAATGTAGTTCAGACAAAAAGAATTTCCCCTTAAAGTTTTAAACTGTGTCTCATGCATTGTGCCTCTGAAGGATTTATGTTTTATAAATGTTTACAAGAAAACTGCGAAGTAGCCAAGGAACTAAATATGCAGATTTTCACAAATAATTGCTTATGAAAATAAAATTAAACACTAGTTTTAGAAGTCTTTTGTTATATGACTACATTACAGCCACTTACTGTGCTTCAGGTAACACACTGTAAAATAAAACTGGTGAAAATATTGTAATGTTAGCCACTGTAAAATAAAACTGGTGAAAATGTTGTATTTATTGATGTAAAAACCACACCTTTTTTAGGTGTTCTCAGGTTTTTATCTCTATATACACCACTAATAGCCGTTTAAGTAGAAATTACCCTGTTACTACCCTACCCAAGGATTTTGCTGACACAAAAATACAGATGATAATTTCTTAAGCATCCTATTCCTTGAATCTAAAATCACTAGTCATTTAGGAATACCATATCTTTGCTAGCTAACATGATAGTCAGTTCCAAAGAATCATTCATTTTTCGTGATCCATGTATGTTGGTACCTCTCTAAAGAAATTAACGTTTACATCTTTGGATATCATTTCATTGCATACTGACGTTGCACCTTCCCTATGGAAGTCATAGTCCGTTATCATTTTTCGGTTAAGGGTTTGTACAGTAATACTATCTAGTGTTGTTTTTAATGTGCATAAGTATTCTTTGGATTACTATCTAAAAGTTAAATTCCATACAACAACAACAAAACATTTAACATACTGTTACAACTGCTAATTTCACATATGCTAAAAAAAATCCTCATGATCACATACAACTTTTAGTAAGAGTTTAACTGCAAGCTATTAATCTTATCAACTAAAAATAAAAGGAAATGGCCTATCTCTTTCCTGTAATCCTGCAATTAAGATGCACTTTAGTTATTAAAGCCAGAATCCCAGATTAATCCTCTAGGTCTGTCACTCAAGCACGCCATATAAGAGCTATGATGATTCTTTTCCTCATCGTACTGACATTTCCATTTTCATCCTTCTGTCATTTATATAAGCCAAACTGAATGGTCACCATGAATTTTAAAGAGCTCAGGTCACTTCAAGGTCTCTCTTCTTGATGAAATTTCAAAAAAAGGAGAAAGGCTGCATACTTAAAATTAGCACCCTAAACAAAGAACTCAAAAATATGGATCATATTTCATTTTTTTCCACAATTTTTTTTAAAATTATGTAGCCATTTTGAATACCAAAATGTCTTCTTAATGGTTAATGATTTTTTTCTTTATGATGAACACAAAACAAGAAGTTATTTACATCCTGAAAGACAATTTAAATACCAAATGTTGAAATACTGTTACGATTAAAAAATCCTCAGCAATAGGTGCGTATATTTATTTGTTTATTAAACACTATTTAGAAAGAGTTTACTCAAATTCTTTGCTAGTCTTGTTACTACAATTCTGGAAATGCAATGCATGCAACATAAGTATTAATGTCTTGCAAAATATGTTATTTTCTTGAACCATGTATGTACTTGGGATAATTGAAAATGCTTTCAGTAGTTATCTCTGCCTGAGTCCAAAAGAAAGTAAAGACCTGTCAAGAATTCTTTGTATTAAATGTGTACACAGCACACAGAAAGAATGGATAAGAAAATGTGTAGGAATTTTGATTCATGTCCAGTTTCATTTTGGAAATTCACATCCTTCCATAATGGTCTTTAATTATGGCTCCAACTAATTCATTAGACGAATTATATACCTAATAGAACAAATTATTTGAAGCATCATTAAAGGAACTAAAAAAACAAAACAAAACAAAAGACAATCTCAATATCAGTACTAAAAATAGAAATGAAAAACTGATTTGTAATTTATTTGCTTTGAAGAATGGGACACAAGTTACAAGCTTACTACAGTAAAATCAGTTTATGCACATGCTACTTACAGCCTTCATAAATATCTGTTGGTATGTGAACTGCTGCATGTTGGTAAGACGTTTGCCGTCGGAAAACAGGATCTTCTTCAAATACTGGTCTGATTCTCTGGCTGCCAGATTCAGTGTCATTCTTTTCAGGCTTTTTAAAAGAAGACATGTAGAGTACAAAATATTACAAAGTATGCTAAAACGATTCCTCCTTTTACATAAAAAACGCACAGACTTTATAGCTAAAATTTTGTATAACTGTATAAATACACTTATTTGTTTCAGGTCCAGACATACTTGCGTATAATTCAATATGAATTACAAGTTACCAACGAAACTCAGTGAAACTAAAAGCTGCAAAAAAGAAGAGTCTAGGATCTTACATAGCCAACTGCATGATCCTAGGCAACTATGTTATCCTTTTATTACTTGTAATAATTTGTACTGAATTTTAAATATAAATACTGCTTATCTTGATTTTTGTAATAACATTTTAAATCACATATCTTAAAATATGATACTGGTAATACACAACTCATAAATAGGTTTTTGAGAAACAGTGTTGCACACATAAGACAGAGAATGGAAATGAAGCTTTTTCATAAGTTCTGACTGTCACAGGTTTTGTTTATTGGTTTATGTAACTGGTAAGTCTTGATGAAGACTACAGCTGCCTGTCTGCTCACTACTACCACCTGCCTGCCTGTCTCAGTTTTCTATCCTCTCTTACCTGCACCACTGCCTCTTGTTTCCTTCCAATCCTCTCAGACATTTAGATTAGGATTTAAAAATTTTGTGAAGCAGAGGTTTGTTTGTTTTTAGTTCAGATACAAAACTGCATGAAGCATGAAAACCAAGGAGGTAGTGAAGAACAAAAGGGAGCTGCTAATGTCTTTGCCAGGCTCAGCTGCAGATGGAATTGGAGTCTCCATGGCATAGGCAGATTGCCACTTAAATTAATAATGAATCAACAAGGATACTAAATGATTACTTAGGCCAGAAATTATAAGCAGTTACATGGATATTTTTAATACTACAGAGTCATCAGTTTTTAAAAATGTAGTACAGTTGAAAAAACAGTGCTGAAAAAGAAGCATCTGTCTGGTGATTCAGGTATACCATGCACTGAAGCTATTCTCTATATACTTCCAATATGTTTATTATCCCTTATCAATATATAGACAGCTGAATTCTAATTCAACTGCAAAGTATTCTGATTAAACCTAAGTTTCCTTATCTGCTTCACCATAGGATGAACTTATCATGGAAAGATGGATAAGTTCAAATGCCTGAAATAAGCAGCTTTATTGTGTAGATTGTGAAGAAGTAGTTTCCTTTGGAAACACAAAGGGTACAACTTGTCCAGAAAGTGAAATCCACTGATTTCAGTAACACAGGAGTTTACATATAAGCTCATTGCCCCAGGCTGCTTTCACAGTCCATGAAGAGAAATAGGCACTTTTGGAGTAAAATTCATCTCATCTCATCTTAATTAGATACCTATTTTTCCATGACATGAATCAAGAAAGAAGTCTCTCCTCCTCCTTTCCATCGACTCCAATAGCTGTAGGTCAGTTAGTCTGGATGTAGATGCCTGCAACATAGCTGTCTAGAATTACGATAGCTATCATATCTTATGCTAAGCGGTTAAGCTTGCTGTTTATCCCTTAACCCAATTCTAATGGATGAGACAGAAGGAAAGACACAATTCTTAATTCTCAAGGTGAAGGATGATATTTTTAATTCATGCAAATCTATTACCAGGTAAAGTCTAAGTCTATAATAACATTAAATAACCTAAATTGATACAACGTGCTAATTACTTAGCATTACTCTCCTTGGAAAATCTAAGGCCAGATGACAGATATTGTTTATTTTCCTGTGCATTTTCACTAATAGTGCCACTAGACACATCTATTTTCCATTTGGAGATTTGGAGTTTGCCAGAGGATTTCTAACTATCGTACTTCTTCATTTCAATTCTTCTCAGAAAGTCATGTTTAAGCTTTGGAATACGAAATAGAAAAATGGGAAATACTTGTACAATGCAATCTAAAATGTTTCAATCCAGTATGCCACTTGCTTAATTCTACCAGAGGTTACATCACTACAGCTTACTTTGAAGTAAACTTGAACTGGTATCAGTAATAGTTTATGTGTTCTGTAATTTGAAATGACACAGAATTTTGATGACTTCAGTCAAAATATTTGAGTCAAATTTGACTTTTTTTTTTTCTTTTTTATTCCTACAGTCTCTCTCTCTATCTTTCTCTCTATCCAGCTATCTATCTGAGAACTAGGATACTATGAAACATGAAATTCTGGAGTTCTTTTCACAAGTTATCTTTTTGCTTCGTGCTGCTCAAGGTAATGAGTGTGTCTAATTCTGTAAATGCATTCTCAACAATTGATCTTATGTATGAAAAGAATTCCCTTACTGTCTGCAAATCATTTGATTAAAAAAATGAGAACACTATTTCTGAAAGGAGTACCAACAACTACAATCTCCTATTGCTTTCACAGTACATTTCAGGAAAAAAAAAAAAAAAGAAAAGAAATTAAACACTGAAGCCATATTATTACAATAAAATATCACACTGAGTGGAGGTCATAAGATTTTTTCCAACAAATTTTCTGTACTAGACACTTGAGAGGGCAGGAGTAATGTAAGATAGAAAGTTGGTAAAACATCAGATCTGTACTAAAGGGTTCTGCATAGAGATTTTGACACTCAGGTATACATTTTCAAATTAGAATTCCTAAAGCTTTTGAACATTAACTTTTATCAGTGCTCAGTGCCATTCTGAGTAATAGAAAAAAACTGAGCCTTCAGTCTCTCCCATAAGTCCTGTTCTACGGAAGAAACTTTGAGTCTACTACCAACATTTGACTGAACTTCAATGAAACAGAAAAGTTTTATGTAATCCAACAGAACATCTTAAATATTCAAATACAAAGTCTACTTTCCACACTTGTAACGGTACACGGAATCACAGAATTGAAGGGGTTGGAAGGGAACTCTAGAGATCAACAAGTCCAAACCCACTGCTAATGCAGGTACCCCACAATAGGTCTCACAGGTAGATGTCCAGACTGGTCTTGAATATATCTCCATAGAAGGAGACTCCACAACCTCTCTGGGTAACCCGTTATAGTGCTCCGTCACCCTTCCCATAAAGAAGTTCTTCCACATGTTTGTATGAAACTTCTTATATTAAAGTTTTAGGTCATTGCTCCTTGTCCTGTCACTACACACCACCAAAGAGCCTGGCCTTTTCCAGTTGCCACCCTCCTCAATTTAGATATTTACAAACATTAATCAGATCCCCCTCAGTCTTCTTTTCCCCAGGTGGAACTGACCAAGGTTACTCCGCCTTTCCTCATACAGGAGATGCTCCAGGCCCTTTGTCGTGTTTGTGGCCCTCCACTGGACCCTTTCTAGGAGATTCCTGTCTTGTTTGAACTGGGGATCACAGAGCTGGACACAACGGGCTGGCATTGGAAGCATTACAGGCAAATGGGTACTGCCCTCAATGCACCACTTCTTGACTAGCAGCCCTAACGCAAGACCTTACACATCCAATGGTTTGTAGTGGGTTCTTTTACAGAAAGTTAGTTTTCAGTTGTCAACTACGTGAACTACAAGTAAGCTACATCTCTATTAGGGGAGAAAAAAAAAATAGGAAGAAAAGGAAAGATGAAAAAGGAAAATGCCAGTGTTATTAATTATTTAAGTTTGGCATTTCTGTGAAAAGTTTGACTGGATTGCTGGTTGTTAAATTCTTAATAACCTCCTAGACTTTGCTTTCAGGAAAATAGCAAAACACCTATTTTCAAGGAATGTAATCTAGTGTATGAATGTAATTAAAATTCAACTCCAACCAATTTCTCTCTCAAGTCAGGAACTGAAACACAATCAATATTGGCACAGAAAAATCCCACATGAGATGGTGGCTGAAGATTAATTTTCTATCTATTTAAACCTGGTCTTCACTGATTGAATTACACTGTTACCTATCACTGACAGTCAGCAAAATATCTTAATGATTTCCCTGCAATGAATCTCTAGACTCATTTCTCTGTCCCTTGTGAGGAAGATAAAATCCATTTCTTCTTCAGTTCACATTTGTGCCAGTTTACGGCTATTTTTTTTTTTTTCCAATAAATATTTTTTTCATGTATCTGCACTATCAGAATAAAAGGAAATTGATGTCACTGATAAGATTTGGGTAAAGCGGATTCTTCTGTAGATGTTTTTTGTGATCTTGCCTAAATCACTTATGGCATGATCTAAAATAAACTGGAGGTTACTTTCCATTTAGAGGGACATTTATACTATAATTTCATAAACCAAATTACTTGAAATAATGCAACTAACTGCTCTCTGAAGGGCTTTGTGAACTTAAACTATGTTATGTTCGTATAGTAACTGGAAGCTTTATGCCAAGAAGTATCATTGAAAGATGTACATAGAAAAGCAAACTATCATTAAATGAGAATAAAACAAAACAGCTTGTAAAACTCAGACACAGTTTAACTCCCATTTCACTGCAATTAAACATATCCTGATGCCTTTTCACAGCACTGAGTTACTTTTTATCATCATCATAGCAATAGGAAGATGACTGGACTTTTTTTTGTATACTATTTTATTTTCTTTCAGTTGACAAGCATTGGTTCACTATGAACTGAAGATCAGGAACAAAATCCTGAAGATAAGAATTCAAATTTCTACTGGGCTTAAGCAGACAGAACTTGCAATTCCGTCCCATCAGCCACAACAACTCTATCATCTCCTAGATACCTCATTAAGTACTGAAAGTATAAGTTGACTGAGTTGGTCTGCTTCTGATACTGAGTTCAGGAAGCTCACAGCCATGAGCCCAAAGCAGGCAATACACCATATGGATGTCTGTGATGTCAGACACACTATTTTGTAAGTGATCTCACAAGTTAAAGCTAGGGAAGTTAGAACAGGTATTAGAATAAAGGACTGAAAATCTCAAGTCACATAAATATTTTGGCAATTAACACAGATTATCTTCACCTGGTTTTTTTGTTTGTTTGTTTGTTTGTTGTTTGTTTGTTTTTGTTTGTTTGTTTGTTTTTTCCCTTCTTCTATACAGGGTGATGGCTTGGGAAAAAAAGAGGGGTTTAAGACCAGAATGGTCACTATGAGTGTTTTTTCCTGTCAGCTTCTAAGGTATTGGAAGCAAGTGTCTACTTCAGCAATGACTTTTACAGTACCTTGACTGGATAAGATGTCATTAGAAACCATGAGGATTATGTGGTCATATTAAAGCACATCTTAATTTAACTGATTTAAACATTTCAAGCCAATCAGAAAAGATCTAGCTAATGACTTAAAAACATATTTTAAAATTCATAGCCTCCTTCGAATCACTCTATTTAGATCCCATTGGAGTACTTACAGTAATAATAGAAGTAAAATTACTAAAGGAAACAAACATATAAATTGCGTATAAAGGTCCTGAAGAATGCTTAGCCAGCATCTGCAATTCCAAGACCAAAACGCACTCTGGATAATTTAGATTTTCCATACAATACCCAAATAACAGGGTACTCTACTTTTATTGGAATAAATTACACTGCTGATCTTTTACTATCTCCACATCTGATTAAAGATAACATCCCTCAAGAATAAGATCTGTTAAATCATCTTAATGCTTCATTGGGAATTACTTATAATACCTAATGAATGTGAACATTTAATTAATTGGATTTTTTCATCTGATGCAGCTGTCTTTGCCATGCTTTGCTAAGTCATTGACTTATCCTGTTTCATAGCACATTCTTATCTTCTGTCATACTGGTTAGAGTCCAGATTTTGTAAATCTTGCAGCATACTAATTGGTTGCTCTTTCTTCTTAATTTGTCAGTCTTCTGTGTCAATAACAACATTAACAACAGTTAAGCCATGCTCTGGGAAAGAGATTAGACTACATGACCTCCAGAAGTCCTCCTTGTCTAATTTTTTATGTGATTCTGCAAGTTAACAGTAATGAAGCTGAAAATACCATACAAACATCACTCACTAATTCATGCTTATATAAAATAAGAACGCAGCTTTTTACTAATTAAATGACAGCTGTATTTAGGCAGATAATAAACATCAAATAAAACACAGAGCCATACACTCACCTCTGAGTTACGTATGGACAATAAAGTTTCCCTGCAGGCTACATACAGTATAATAATTTGAGTTAACTGTCATAACACTGTTCAAGTATATATGATTTTAAACAGAGTTAGTATAGTGAAAACTTAAAACTGTAATACATCAAAAGATGACATGAACAGAGGCTGAGAGGAATTTTAGAAGGGTATTCTATCCAAGAAGAGAAGCACATCAAAAAAGTAAATGGAAAAATAAAAATAAAAATAAAAATAAAAATAAAAATAAAAATAAAAATAAAAATAAAAATAAAAATAAAAATGAAAATAAAAGGGGGGGAGTTGAAGTAAAAAACATGTCAGCTTTAAAATATTGCAAGAACTCACAGGAATTGTCAGTAAAGGAAAATAAATTTTTAAAAGGTCAACTGAAGCCAAGTTCAAAAGTTTTAAAGTCTGGACAACTCTAATTTGTGGGATTCATGTAAAATCACTTGCAATACACACCACAAAGGAAAGCTGCAAGATTAGCTGTAAGACAACTTTTTGCAAACCAACTTTAAAACTCCGAAAGACTAGAAGTCACAAGACAAAAAAATAACTGAAGAAGCTGAAGCAGAGGCAGCACCTGCCAAATGGGTGTTTCTGAAGACAAACCCCAGATTCATCCCAATCAAAGTGACATGACCCTTCCTATTCAGCCCATTTCAAAGTGACATGTCAAAACACTCACACAGCACTTATGTAGAATTGACCAATAAAGAACTCACTAGAAATAGCTGTTTCTAATTCTATAAAAACTCAGATGTTGAAGCTGCTTTTATTTACCAAAAAATGATCACTCCACATTCACTGAAATTGAAATTGTTATAACTCATGCATCTGATATTAGTAGGAAATATCCTCAAGGAAGCAATTTTCCATTAAACTGATGAATCACTCACTTTAGGGCTGATTTTTGATATTTGATGTGACATAAATTTAGCCTCCATAAGGAGAATTCAAGATCTGCTCTTTTGTGCAAATTTGCCTTTGAGGTAGGATTCTCCACGTTAAGAACCTCTTCATCTTTTTTAGGACATTGACAACTACAGTTATCACTTTTGCCATTATTATTTCATAACTCTGTTTCACAGGTAGGAGGTAGCTTTGGGGCAGTCATATATTTCATTATCATGCATTTTTCTTTGCAGCCTTGAAAATATATTCATTTGGGAGAAGAGGAGAGTTGTGCAAATTGGAATAAAAGAATATAAACCTGACACACAGGTTTTTTAATCAGAATACAGAAAAAAAAAAAAAAAAAAAAAAGCAAGAACGCTTGTTCCCTGTGGCAATAGAGCATTTTAATTTCAGTAAGGAGCTTAAAGAAATACCTTTTCCTATGAGTTGGACTCGAGCTTTCTTGTAATAACTTGAAATAGAAAGACCTGAGTTCTCACAATGACACTTGGTAAAAGACACACATTCCTAAAAATTTCAGCTCAAATGTTCATTTTCCATAGTATGGCATTCAAACTACACTGTTAAAATGGTAGTAACAGATTTCAGATATGAAAGAGGGAAGTACACAGCAAAAATACTGGTGTATATACTTTTCTAAAGGACCTAGAAGTCACGTTAACACGAAATTGCACTCCAAAATATGCATTATACCTAGTCTAAATTAGTCCAAATTTAAATTTACTTCTGGTCACTAATACCATAAAATTATAAAGCACCAGATATCAAATCCAGAGTATGTTCAGACTTGGTTTCAACTAAACCTGGCTGTCTCACTGTCTGACTCATTTTTACTGAGTTAATCATAACTTCAGAGTTTACTTTGCTATACTAGATACCATATGTTAGTAGAGAAGAAACATGCCTGTGTAAGTCTCTAAGCAAAGACTCAACAGGTATCCAACAACACTGACAGTACGCCTATAAATGAGTGTCTCTACTAGTGAAAAACAATATCTAGGAAAAGTATTTGTTAGATAATCATTCTGTTATTTGCTTACTTCTACCCAATATTTATATTGACCATAAATAAACTTGGGGGGGTGGGGAGGGTTGGGGTAAAAATTACTCTATTTTCTAAATTTAAGAAGGGTATTTTCTAGTGCTAGTGTGGTGATTGGTCCCGATATCTGTCTGTTTTAAAATGAAGACATACATCACATATAAAGAAAATGGGTTACAGGTTGCCCATGTTTAACAAGAAGGACTAGAGTACTCTAAAAAAATACCCAGAGAGAAGTAGGAAAAAAAAAAAAAAATCATCATTACTATTATCAATGTACAAAGAACAGCATTTATGCTGCAACTTTATTCTCAAAGGGAGTTAGCATTTCAGATAGCATATGGCTTCCTCACAAGGGGGAGTGAAGAGATAAGCTCTGATCTCTCTCTGGTGACAGCAACAGAACCTGAGGGAATGACATAGAACTGAATTGGGGTATTTCAGATTGGGTGTCAGGGAAAGGTTCTCCACCAGAGAGTGGTTGGGCACTGGAACAGTGTCCCCAGGACAGTGGTCATGGCACTGTGCTGGCTGGAGATCAGGAATTGTCTACGCAACGCTCTCAGACATATGGTCAGATTTTTGGGTGGTCCTGTGTGGAGCCAGCAGTTGTACTTGATGAGTCCAACTTATGAGTCCCTTTCAAACCAGGATATTCTATGATTCTATGACATCATTCCAAAATAACAATGAATCACTAATTTATAAATGCAGTCTAAACCATGTGACAAATTCAAAATAGTGTTCTTAAAAGATTTCTCCCTGAATGCTTCATAAAGTAATAATAATAAGAAGAAAGATTTTCATATTTTAAACAGCCATAGGTATGCTCAGGATTGATCCAGAATCCACACGTTGGCCTGAATCACAGGGTCAAAAATTCACATTTTCTGCAGATACTTACTCTCCAAATGGAATTATAATTCTAGAGCTTTTATGTTAATTACATAACATAAAACCAAAAAGTGCTACTACCACTTATTAGTACATGAACAATAACATCACATGGAGTACTGCTGTTAATCATGACTGCAATACTAATGTTAGATTGTATAAAGAAAAGAATCACTAATAAATCAGTGGTGTTAAGTGGGGACACAACTCTTGCCAGGAGAAAAAACTGCCAGCTCCCAATTAAAGTCTAATGAGTAAGACCTTTGTGCTGTAAACTTCCAGTGAAGCATGGCTGCTTTAATATTAAAGAAACATTTGTTTATTTGTAATGCTTAGACACTTCAGTTAAATCATGACAAAAATATAGTCTGCTTTTTCCTTAGGCTGTTATATATTTTACAGGAAGGAATTCATAAAAAATATAAGAAGAAAATGCACTACGGTAGAAAAGGAACAAGATGCAAAGAGAAGAACAGAGAAATGATAGGGAAGGAATCAAGGAAAAAAATTAAGCAAATGAGCAATAAAATACATAGTGAATAGCTGGATTACCTGAACCAATGAAAACAGAAACATTTGATTTGGCAAGGTTCTAGAAAGAAGACAGAAAATCACTACACATTAAATGAAGACCATTCCAAAAATGAGAAAAGGAGTGAACAGTGAAGCAAAGATAACTGTAAAAAGGGTGGAGAACAAATGACAAGAAGTGAAAATAAGAAAAACAGGAAAAGCAATATTAAAACCTTTGGGAAAGGGCATACTAATGTGGTACCATTCAGTTGTCCAATAAACACCCTGCATCATTTCTACAGTGATCTGACACAAGTAGTTGACACCTGCAAATGAAAGTACATAACACAGACCACGGTATATCAGATGGAAAGGGATCTAGGGAATAGGACTGTGAATGAAACCCTGAGAGACCTGTATTAAATTACAAGTTTTGCCATTATCTTCCTATGTGATACGAAAAATGAGAATATAATACCTCCTACCTTGTTGTGAAGATAAAACCCATTAATTATCATGAAGTGCTCACATATTACAGCACTGTGGGGGAAATGAGCAAGTAGAATCTAATTACTGCTGTAGTATAAAGTGTAAGAAAGTTATATTACTGACTCATGGATTAAGAGGTTACAGATTAAATGTTAAATGTTAAAGACCAAAGAATATACTTATTTTTCCTTAAAGTCCAAGTAAACACTGACATTAGATTCTAAAAGACTCATCTAGACTACAGATAGAAAATGAAAGAGAAGGATTTTCTGAATGTGGTACAAGAGCAGGAAGAAAGTAAATAAAATACAGTGAAGAATATTAATATACACTAGAAAATAATACACCAACTTAAGATAGAGGATTGTTCCTCTTGTAAAGGTATAATTTTAAAGGATTAGCAGAGCTAAGACAAGAAAGCAGGATCCATGAGATGAATTTCTTCTAATTTTTAAACATTTAAAAGTTATGATTTAAAAGATCTAAAGAGAGAAACATGTACCTGGAAGTCATTCAGATAACCTGTGTCAAATACTTAGCTCAGAATAAACTAAATAGCTAAACCCAGTGACTAGGTTAATCTAAGATACCTAATTTTAAAGAAAAAAAAATAGCGGTACTAATTATTCCAACTTTTACTTTTAGAAAAAGCGTCAGGTAGTATGACTAAATCAAGGTCTATGGCATAAAAGAACAGAAAGTATGAATTTCTTACAAGACAAAAAATGGATGGTAGAAGCAATTTTACTAGTTAGTGTTTCAGAAAAGACTCATTTAAAATCTCTGCCTATGAAAAAGGTGCTAAGTTGTCTCATCTGTTTCATTTACACTCATTGCCAAGATTTCCATAACTAAAATATCTGATTTGCTTTAAGACAATCTACACATAAGGTAATGGACGTGTAGGATGACTAATAAGGCATGTGAGTGCCTTCAGTGCCCCAACACACCCCATCAACAGTTCAGTTCAAAACTAAACTGTTGGAGATCCCACTGTGGAGGTACCATTAGGTATATGAAACCTAATCTTCCTTTTCCTTCCCTCTTTATTTGGATAATAGAGGTGCGCTACTCTAAAGAACAATCCCAAGCAAAGGCTCTAGTTTATGTGATGCAGACCACTTTCTTTGTTGAGTACAAGGTTGTCTTCCTAAGATGAAATTAATCTTTATGAACATCTTCTTTGCTCATAAATGCCCAACAATCTGTCGATTTTCAGCTGTATTAGTGGGACATTTTATTTTCTTATTACCGCTTGTATTAGAGCTTAAGGAGGATAATTTTTAGCATCACTATGAAATGTTCATCTTTATTAAACAACAAGAAAAAGAATTTACAGTATGTTTTACTAGAACAAATACAGGCCTTAGCAGAAAGGCTGAATCAACAAGTAGGATCAGTAGCTAAGATATTTATATAAAACTCATAGGGAAATTGCCATCAACTCAGACAAAAAAAAACATCTAATCAGATAGCCAAAAAGGCATAAATGCTACATTGTTACTTGTTTATTGACAGGTTGGCTGTGACTAACAAGGAGCTGTTTTTAACTCAACAATAATGATTATTACAACGTTCATTCTAAGAGTTTAAAAAGTTAAAAAAAAATAAGAAAAAATTAAAAAAACAACCTCACAAAAATAAAAATAGGGGTTCTGGTGAAATAAAATTGTTTTCTCCAGAAGGAAAAAAATATCTGAAATAAAGTCAAAGATATAAACTGTGGAGCAAAATTTACTTTTCTGATTTGCCTAATCAATTTGAATTCACCTCAAGACCTTTCCTAATACCATTTGCATCATAACAGATGCAGCAGGTTTTTTTATTTCAGACCATGATTTACCATTGCTGTACTATATGGTACATTTACCTTCAAAAGCTAAATGAACTCCAGTTTCATAAGTAATCTGTACATGAAATACTAGTGAATCCAATCAGAAGAAACCTATCTTTCAAATTAAGGTTAGTTTTAAGGCATACACATTTCAGAACTTGAGACAATTGATTTGTTTGTGGTATCTGAAATCCAGTACTCATAATTCTATATAAGCATACCAGATAGTTTTGCTTGACATGATATATGCACCTTCTTTAATTGCCTTACAGCAGAAGCATCAATTACAATAGTGATGCCATCAATCTCTAAAGAATACTTGATTAAAAAGTGCGAATGATGCATGCTGGCACTTCTGGTTAATACATTTACAAACTCTTTTCCATGGCTTTATAAATTAAATCTATAATGAAGACAGGAAGTTGTATTATCTCAAGTGAAAGTAAAGATAAGTTGCCTTCACCCAAAACATTATGATTTTTAATACTTAAAGCCAGATAAGAAACTTCAAATCACTCAATGTAAGAGTTTCAGTAGAACTAGGCACTGAAATCTCAAACATCTTCTCTAAAATTTGAGCCCAGATTTTCAATTTCTCATGACCTTATTACACGCATATGAGTGATCACAAAATGCATGAAAACAGTTACTGAGTAACATTTTCTGTCTGCTTCCCTCTCATGTGGAAGAATTCTTAGAGAGAGTACAGAACAAAATAGTACTCCTAAGTAAATTATTTACATTTTGATTCTCAGATCTTCCTACACATTCCCTGATCAGCAGCTCAAAACAGTGTATGAACAAACCAGGTCTTGAGAATTAGAGCAAAGAATACTATCTTGCTCTAAAGGGAGCCTGTAAAGAAATTTCCAAGTTTATGGTTTTCTTACTTCTGCAAAATATTTAAATGTTTATTTAGTATTTAGTATTTAATTAATCTTTTTAGTGCCTTAATTCTCTGAGATGAAAATTAGGCAATGAAAAAAAAAATTACTTACATCATTCTGATCATCTTTTGCATTGTAATAGATTATATCATTATTCTGTAAAAGAAGAAAAGAGGGAAATTTGTTAAAGTAGGGCATAAATTTCACTAGCAGCGATCTGTACTAAAATACAGAGGGAAAACTGCAATTCTTTATGCATTCTCTTTGAAATACGACACAGTAACATGTTGTATGTAACATTTTGCACTCCCATATTCAACTTAATTATTTGATAATATATCCCTGGGAAATTACATAAGACGTGCTAACAGCTAGAAAAGTACACATTGTGTGGGATGAAATCCAGAGCTCATAAAAGAACTCAGTAAACTCCTTAGTCTAGATGTATGAAGATTTTTACAAGCAATTAGGTGATTTACACATAAGGAAATCCAGCAGATAAAAGAGTGCACAGATATTACTGAGTGTGTTAAGTATTCGCTGCACACATTTATTGGTTTAACTCCCAGAGCAAAGACAAAAATTGGGAAAGTCTAACTGCTTTAGTGTACAATGGAGCATGGGAGCCCTGCAGAAACACAGCACCATATAATTCATACAAAGCAATGAAGGACAATATTACCGATAACCATATTACCAAATCAGTCAGCAAATCAATTCAGTATAATATCTACAGTGGTTTGAAACTTCTGGATTTTCTATGGAATATATTTTTGCTTTCTCTTGAAATGTTTCTGAACCATTTAATAACCCTACAGTTATATTCACTGTAATAGCTTTCCAGTAAATTTAGGTGTTCTACTGTACCTTACAGTTTTTCTTACACTTTTTAGAATGAAAGTAATAGTTATGTGCAACTTTTATGAACACATATACATGTACATATTTTTTTCAAGCCCTAGTAATTGTGAATAAAAAAAGCTAACCTTTGTCACGTCCAGTAGCTTGTTTAAAATACACAACTGAATGTATTCTCTGAAAATAGCCTTATTTCTTTTGGTGGTAAGCAATGCTTTTGGACCACATGAATCTAAACAAAAACTTCACAACAAAATTCTCTTTACTTTTATGAATACAAACAGGAAAGAATGATTTCAGTAATTATTTTTTAAGTGAGCAAGACAAAGAAAATTTCTACTTGCTTTAAAAAAAGTACCTTGACGTGCTACAAGTTCACCTTTATAAATGATCTCTTTTCTTCATAAATAATGATATTGTTCATTCTCATTTGTGACCTTTTTGAGATGCAAACATGAAGTATGTCGTAGATGAGCTAAATGTCAGTATGAAGTAAATGTTGTTAACATAGCCTCATCCTCTTTCCCTCAATATGCACTTTTCCAACTTTCCATTAAAACACTGTTCTATTCTCAGCTCAATATGTTTCACATTAGTGTCTGGGTACATAAGACAGAGCTCATAGTGTGATGCAGATAAAGGATGAAACTCCTTTCATCGTTTGACATGACCCATAGTAATTATTACTAAAGACCAGCATTAATCGTTTATTCATTTGTTACTGGATTGTTAACAACAGAATCACAGAATCATAGAAAATTCCATATTGAAAAGGACCCACGAAGATCATAGAGTCCTATATCTGGTTCAACAGAGGACCACTCAAAATTCAAACTGTATTCTGAAAGCATTGTCAAAATACTTCTTCAACTCCAGCAGGCTTAGGGTCATGTCTACTGCCATGGGGAGCCTGCTTCAGGGCCCCTCTTTGTAAAGAACTTTTTCCCAGTATTCAACCTGAATCTCTCCTAACCATGAAAAACTTGCGGAAGCCTTCACGTAACTTGCAAGAGGTAGAAGATTCAATTTTCTTTGAATACTTTTTATTTTATATGTGGTTGTGTACAGAAACAACTATTCTGTAAATAAATTGATCTGTTTATAAAGCTGTGTGATTTATTGGCAGGCAACATTTAAAACCACTCAAGACCTAGTACTGAATGGTACTAGTTGGAAACGTTAGCACAAGTGTTTTGAACACGTTCCATTAAACAAAAATTTGTTTCAGTGTTTCAGTTCAGAAGACAAGGAAAAAGGTATACTTTTCCCACCTTGTCTCCTCCTGCCATTACAGCAGTTCCTCTGCAATTCTTTTCCTGTAAGATTTTCTTCAGGAAAAACATGACCAGGAAAAATACAGACATATTTATCTAGATAATATATATATATGTGATTTCATTTTAAAAAGGAATGCTTTCCACGAATTACAATTCTATTCAATCTTCATAGAATTAAAGAATAGGCTGGGTTGAAAAGGACCACAGTGACCATATGGTTTCAACTCCCCGCTATGTGCAGGGTCACCAACCACTGCCCAGAGCCACATCCAGCCTGGCCTTCTCCTTTACCAACTTTAAAACAAGATATCAGTTTAGTTCCCCACTACATTGCTATTTCTTGTGTTTACCCTATACATTGTCATTAAATCACTTAATGTACAGATTTTTAACATGGTACTCTATGAATACAATTACGTTTATAGAATCATTGAATTAGACCTACTTAAAATGATTCCTTATTGTCACAGTTATTTTTCCCCATTCTTTTACATACTTACTTGTTTAACTTGACAAAAGGTAGCACGGCATTCCTATCTACTTCTACTGGAGTAAATAAAATATTTTAAACCACCTATTAAAAATTTATGCTTCAGATGCAGAATGTTTTTACTAGTTAATTAAAGTAACCTCCCCAACATGAATTAGATACTTTGTTACACTATTCTTGTCTTGTAGTTCATTATCCTGCCCACAGACATTACCTATACGATGCATAAACTAAAACTGACATTGGTCACATCTCACTGCTTTTAATATAGAAAATGAGATACATAGTGCTACACCACATTGAGCACTGTACAGATCACAGATTAGATTCATGGATCAGTTGAATCTTTAGTGGACAATTTTTCATAATTTAACCACTTCTAGATGGCAAGATCAAATTGTTTTGTTGCTGGTTCTCAAGGAAGTAGTTTAGTTCTTTATTAACTCGCTGACACAAAGAATTGTAATCTTCCTGTTCTTATACATTTCTGCACCACTCTGCCATCAGGTAATAGTGCACAGTTTTTCAGCAAGCTTAAGATAGAATGTAATACCATTGACTTTTTTTTTTTTTCATTTTTCTTTGTTGTTTTCATTATTGTTTGTACAGTTTGAAAAAGGGAAGAGTAGCTTTTGCTGTCATAAATTCCCTTCCAGAGCAAACAGTTTCAGTATTTAACAGAGATATGAAAAGAAAAAAATGTACAGATCAGCTCATTAATGTTTCTTATGTGACTTAGTGTCCTTCTATCTTCATAAACTTTCTCCATCCACAATTCCACTGGTATTATTATTTACATATGTTAGATTGTGTCACAGTCTTTACAATGTTTTCCATTTCAATAGCACTTCACTTCCTAGCTTTGGTATGAAATATTTCCAATGGGAACCACTACACATTAGGCAATATTATTGACTTCCTAAATTTAATCACATAGAATCCAACTTTTCTGATCTCTACAAACACTCTGTCTAGAGATTTGAAGAAAAACACATATTAGAAGTCTGGGAATATGACATTTTTTCAAAACATCTGCTGATGAAATTTAGATTTACACTCATATTTTGAGTCTTTACAGATCAACTTCAAAAACACAGCCTATTCATTCAACTATTTAACATTAACTATTTAACATGAGCCAGCAGTGTGCCCAGGTGGCTAAGAAGGCCAATGGCATCCTGGTTTGTATCTGAAATAGTGTTGCCAGCAGGAGCAGGGAAGCAATCATCCCTCTGTACTCACCTCGGGTGAGGCTGAACCTCGAGTACTGCATTCAGTTTTGGGTTCCTCATTGCAAGAAGGCACTGTGGTACAGGAGCACATCCAAAGAAGGGCAACAAAGCTGTGAGAGGTCTGTAGCACAAGTCTTAATAGGAGTGGCTGAGGGAACTGAGATTTTTTAGTCTGAAAAGGAGGCTTGGAGGAGAACTTATCACTCTCTACAACTGCTGGAAAGAAAACTGTGGTGAGGTGTGGGGTTGTTCTCTTCTCCCAGGTAACTAGAGACAGTATGAGAGGTAATGGCCTTAAATTGCAGGAGATTCAGTTTGTGAATTGAGTAAATTTCTTCTCTGAAAGTCTGTTCAAGTATTGGAAAACGTTGCCCAGGGAAGTGGTGGACCTTACCTGGTGATGTTCAAGAAACATGGAGATGTGACACTGAGGGACATGGGTAAGTGGGCATAGTGAGGATGGGCTGACAGTTGGACTAGATGATCTTAGTGGTCATTTCCAACTTTGCTGATCAGTTCCACATAGTACCAAAGGTGAAAGTTCCTTTTCACCCCTATCATTTCATGGTTCCCATAGAAAACCCTGCTTCTATAAAATTAGTGTTAGAATTCCAAATTTCCATGAAATACAGATCAATCAAAGCTCTGTTCCTACTCTTTAACCCATTATTATAGTGATAACAAAAGGATTCTTTTGTTCTACTGGTAAAAGTAAGAACTCAAAACCAAGAATAAAACAAAGCTTGCAACAAATATATTTATGATTTCCTTCTTAGTTGATGCTATGCAATATATTGGCTTGTTTTGGATGCATAAATGAGGGTACTGTTTAGAGATGGACTTGTAAATCTTGTAAATGTACAAGTACATTTACATGTACATCTTGTAAATGTACAAGTAAATGCCTGCATCTTTATGGATCCTCATGTAGCTAGGGTTCAGGAATAAGCATAACTATTTCTAGACTGTCCATTTGTTTTCAACTTTCTTGGCTTTTCTCTTTCAAACAGAATGATGTGCAGTCTTTTGACTATTTAGTTTAAAAACATATTATTATAATTACAGAATCAAATTTGGAAAACATTTCCAAATCACAGATTAGTCCAAAACACTTAGAAAAGACACAGAACATGAGGGAAAGAACTAGAAGTCTTACTGCTGTAAGTGTGCAGTAATAAAAATACCAAAAATAATCTCACTTTTTCTCTTTCATAGACAAAGAAGCTGAACATTTGAAGGATGAAATTAGTGTAAACATTTAGAAACGTTAAAAAACATTCCCTTAAGTACTTGTAATAACTATCTACTTTAATTTAAACACTTTCTTTCGTCTCTTTGCACAAAGCTGTGCAAAAACAATAAAGCTCACTCTAATACCTTTAGAATAATTAAGATTTAAATCCAGCCCAATAAATCCTATGATAAATAATCCATCTAGCTTTAGTTTAATCCCTTACATAGTCTGACATCCAGTTTAAGGCACAATTGGACTCTTAAGAAAAGAAAGCTAATACAAAAATATTTCTGCTTCCGAATGGAATAACATTAGGGAATAAAAGTCTACAAATGGAGAAAGGAAGAAAGAATGGCAATTATTACAATCTGTTTTATTACAGCCTTGTAATTCTCTGTAAGTGAAATGGCACATGTAAAATAAGGAGATTGTCAGTTAATATGTATATATTCTCTTCTTCAGTATCCATGAGCAGGAATATTGATTTACCTCCTAGAGCGAATATGGAGTTGAACAAAATAGTCAGTTATTACAATTTACTGTGTCTGAAAAAATGATGTAAGAAATGGATTGGAAAGTGTATGTTAAAGAGGACTTGAAAACAAGATCTTAAAAAAAAATTCAAACTGATTTTTAATAAAAATTCAACAAATGTAAAGAAGCTCAACAACAAGCCAGTTTAAAAATACTTCCCCATATTACTGTTCATATGGACAAATGAGCCACATAAATTTCACTTGCCTTAAGAACTAGTTTCTTATAATAGTAAAAGTAACACACTGATTACAATTTGTAGTCCAGATCTGCACTAAAATTTATGAAGATTCTATTGAGACTAATAATTGGAATAAAAAGTTTAAGGTAAAGATTACGGGAAGGATTACACAAAGAAAGATTAAAAGTGCTGCATGCTAAGTGTCATTGAACACACTTTCTTTTTAAAGGCAATAAAGATCAATTTTATTCAGCATTCATTTACAGTGTGTTCCTCCACTGAGATTGCCAGTCCATGAATCTTCAAATGTATAATCTGTTTTCATGGAATGGACACATAGTGCCTGTTCACATGTCAACTAAAATTATAAATATAGTGGGTAATTTATTAATAATCTGCATTCTGGACTAAGTGTGACTAAAACATATTACCCGGATATAAAGGGATAATTTATCAGGACTAAAATCCCACTATAGAAAAAAACAATGCTAACATTATTTTCAATTTTGATTTTTTTTTTTTTTTCTAAATTAGAAGATACTAAATGGAAAAGCCAGTATGTTCTCCCTCACATTAACTGATGATATACTTTTGAAAGACATTTTATGCAAATGATCCAGCTAAGCTTCAAAAACTTATACTTTGCAGATAAACTGTACTTAGTCAATTAAGATAAAATAAATTCTGAAAATTATGTCAAGAAGTACAATAATACAGAATAAATTTAAAAATGGAAAATCTATTTCAATTGCTTTCCTACAAATACTGGACAGAAATTTTTGAGGCATATGGCAGGCATAATATAAACATACTTGTAAGAGTAAGTACTTGTTAAAACTGGAAGATCATACTTAACATTGTTCCATGTTTTGAAAACTTAATGGTCACAGGAGCACCGTGACCTTGCTGGAATCAAGAACTGAGTAGCTGAGTATGACAAGAGCCACAGCAAATGGGCTGAGTGTGGTGAGCCACAACACATCTCAGTACAGGTTATGCATCAGTGAATGACATGAAAATATGTGAAATGGTGGTAAATCATGATAACAAATTGATTTAACTGGCAGCCTGTGACAATGTCTGCCTATAAAACAACCAGTAATACAGAACATAAGGAAACATTGCCAAGCTGACATGGGACATACCAGGAAATCCATGCATCAGAATGGAACCAGTCCCCACCAGAGCTGAACCACTACCCAGCATCCTGCATACCTCCAGCTGCGCTGTGCCAACCCACCTGCACTGTGACCAGAGTATGTGTCAGCTAACTCTATGCACAGAGCACAGGTGTGAAATGACTGCTCTGCCCAAGCCTACCCATCACTTGATCCACTTCAGAACAGGAGGTTCGAACTAGCGCATTTTGGTCCTTTTCTCACCATGGCAATATCCAATTATATGCTGATTTTACGTATGCTTGATTTTTTGAGGGCAAATGGTAACCAGTAAAGCTGAGTAAAAAGTTGGTTGATATACACGTTCATGCACAAACTCATATATGCATAGTCATCCACACTAGATTGCATGCACAGCCTTGGTAACTGGAAAGACTGCGTCTGTCTTCAGATCTCTAGAGTGGATTATATAAAGGGCTATAAACTTTAAAGTGAGAAGAAAAACAGAGCAAGAGGCTTTGCATAAGGAAAGTCTACTGTTTTTCTAGCAGTATTCAATCTATTTGTGTTGTATTGGTTCTCTCTTAAGTAAAAAGAAACAATTCATTTTAAATACTGTACACATGATTTGCTTACTTTCATCACTGTGTAATCAACACCTAAACTGCTAGCCAGGAGGACCACATCTAATGTAATTTAAAGTCCTTTGGATGGGCAGTTATTTCTACCTCCAAAAGGAAGTATGCAGTAAATATACTGCATGTCTGTATGACAAAATAGGGCTACAGATATTAATAAAGCTTCAGTTCTTCACACTGAGAATTCAAAGAACCAGTGGCAAGATTCCATGATGCAAACCTTATCAGTGTTAAGCAATGTAGCAAGATAAGAGTCTTTTGCTCTTTAATCATCCTCAGTATTTAAGAATATATTATTTTCTAATCATGTAGCCACTTGAAAATAACATTGAAATGTTTAAACTCCTTCACTGAATTTTTAAAATAGTTCTTGCAGATGTTTTTCTTATCTTCGAAATAAAAACATGATATAGAGGCAGTATAGCAAATACCATCAAATCTTCACACTGTTCTCTGAAGATTACATTATGCTCTGAAGAATTTTTCAAATAATTTTATTTCAATCTGAACTTAGATTCACTAAATTCAATAGAAAACCCTCTGAAAAAGGTCCAGTATGGAAATATTTTACTTGCTATGAATGTGAAGTTAATAACAGTGCGGTACTCCCAATGCATTCACATTTCTTAAGAAGCATTATCCACTTCTCTTGTAGAAGAAAAACTTATAATATCCCTCTGACCCACTCTGGTAGGTAACAACAGGTCATAATTCAGAACAATGATTTCTCCCTCCCATTCTACCATTCAAGCTGTCCTCAGTGTTCTTACAATCTCCCTAAAGATTAATAAAAATATTAGAATTTTATGTATATGCATTTATTGCAAATCAAGAGAACAGAAAACAAAAAGGATACTGTTCCGCAGTTACTGAGTTTGAAATAGCTGTTAAATATACATAAAGAGGTTCAAATAACTACGTCATATTTTCCTACCAGTCAAAAGTAAGGTAAAGTTTTTGGCAAATATTTAATTCCAAAAGATTCAAAAATCTGCTTATCTTCTCATCATAATAACCTCCCCAAAGTACAAGCATCTGAGAATGACTTCTTTTTATAAGACAAAATTCAACTGATTACAAAGAAGTTTTCCAGGTGGGAAAATGAAATAAATTTGTTAGCACCTCATTAACCTCTGTATCAAACTATTCTATCAGTTTAATTAAAGCAGCAAAGCATGTTTGTTTTAATTTATTCAGCATTAAGTTCTTTAGTTGGTGAAAGAACATAATAAGTACACATAATTTGTCAAAATTGATTGTAAATTTTATATACATTGTAAAGACTGCAACCAGCACAGTACAGGAACCTAGTTAAACAATTTTTTTTTTACTGAGAGAGTGGTCAGGTACTGGAACAGGCTGCTCAGAGAAGCTGTGGATGCCCTGCCCAGGGAGGTGTTTAAGGCCAGGTTGGATTGGGCCTTCGGCAATCCAATCTAGTACTTGATCTTGTGATTGGCAGCCTTGCCTGTGGCAGGGAGGTTGGGACTTGATGATCCTTGAGGCCCCTTCCAACCCAAGTCATTCTATGATTCTATGATATATGTGCATGTCCTGCTCTATCAGAACTAAATATAGCAAATATACCAGTTCTTCAACAACCACAAGCCCCCCATTAATCATACCATCAAAGCCTTAAGGCATGTGATACAACAGTGGAATAAAAAACCATGAGGCTGGTGTCTTCATTTTCCATGCTGTTGACAGAAACATTAACCAAAACCGCCTGTGCACCAAGGGAAACACTAACGAGAGTAGTTCCTAGACTGTCTCTCTGGAGTTTCTTAACCTCAAATTTCATAGCCTAGAACATGAGGTTAAATGCTTGTGTTTATTTTTGAAATTATATTTCTCCCATATTTTGAACGCAGACTTGTATTCATTTAGCCCACACTTGGACAAATAAGAAGCTGCTAAAACTAAACAGCACTAAGCAGAATCCCAATTAACGAAAAATGCTGGTAGGTCATGACAGGATATGGAGATCCTCAAGGGAGATATCTTGATTTGCTGTTCTTTTTATCGAAAAGGTAGGTAAGACAAAACATATAAAGAATGGACTTCACAAAGTAAAAGTCACAAGCTGTAACTTCCAAAATCACAGAGCTAAGTGTATGTTAATGTAACAAATCCTCCCATTTTGTAATGGATAGCCCTAAGTAACTGAGTCAATCTTTTATATTTAAGTAATTATGGTAAATTACTGAGCATACCCCTACACAAACTTCTGAACCCATTAAGTTCCTGCTTCCTTCAGAATCACACAAAAGTTGATGATGTTAAAACAGATAATTCTAGGAAAACACTGATGTGATAGACAGTTGTAAAAAGATGCAGGAATTTTCAATGATCAGTGATGGTAACTATTATTCAACCAGACAATTTAATGAGTGATGTGATAGATGGATTACTTCCCAGAAAACCTGCAGTCAGGACTTCTACTATCATGCAATCACGAATACGATGGAGATACTGAATTTAAACATAAACTATCTTTTTTTTTTTTTTTTTTTTTTTTTTTTTGCAAATATGCACTCTGTGATAAGAAATGAAGGAAAAAAAGTCACATTATTTCAGCATATGCTCGGTTCCAAACAAATCCATTAATTTGAAACTGCTCTTTGATCCATGAAGATTATTTTATTAGGTTACTGAGTACATAGCAATCTGTATTCCATATATACAGTGAAAATAAAATGTAAAAATATTTTCCCTCGAAAGAAGAAACAAGTTTTCATAGATAAATTATGAAAGTCTGATGCAAACTTTGGACCACATCTTACATAGCTAGCACTGACCTGTCAAGTTAAAGATCTTCTTTACATAAAATTTTAAAAATAATTTTATTTCCTTCCCTGTCTGCATCATGTCTTTCCCTGGTTTTACCAATAACTTAACATTAAAAACAAACAAACAAACAAACAAACAAACAAAACACAGATTTAAAATGTACAGAAAGATGTCATATTGCATTTAAACCATGATTAGGAAAATAATGCATTTAAATCTCTCTATTTCATTCAAAATATGAAAAGTTCCTTTTCAAAAGGTAATAAAGTTGAATGTTTTTCACACTATGTCATCTTTTCAGACTTATGTGATTCACAGACATAACACATATGTCTGGCGTATTGACTTTTAATTATATTGAAAACTAAGATAAATCTTACCCTGTTCATTAAGATTTTACTGCAAATGATTCTACTAGATCTCTGATGTCTCAGAAGGAAAACAACTATGGGCAGTAGTTACCAGGCTTAAGAAGTATCCCATGCTCTCCTAATTAATAAAGAAGGGAGTCATAATTTAATTATTCAGCTCTGACATCTATTTTGTGCATGTCTTGCCATCAATCACTGTAATAAAGCAAAGTTCTGTGAGTACACTGTAATTCAGAAGCAGTTCAGTAGCACAAGACAAATCAGCAGCTGTAAAATGTCATTCATATTGTTATTTAACATAAAATGATGAGGAATTTTCTAGTTAATCACTACAAGCAAAAGGACCATATCACAAATAATTAAAACATAATTACTGTTCTTCCTAATTATTGGATACATTACACTGGTATGCTGGATTTCACGCAGCACATGTCTATTATTTAAGAGCTGTATCAATGTCTTGCAATTAGATTTTGCATTCTGCATATAATAATTGCACTAAGTTAAAAGTTATTTGTGCTTTCTTTTATGGACCATAACAGGACTGTTTACTTGTTATCCATTTGCTACTTGTGTCACAAACTGCAATGAAATTTGGAGGCAACCAGCTATTTAAGGGCAGTCATTTCTATCAAAAATACAGCCATACCCTCAGAGCCAGACTAGAAACAGACACAGCAGCCAATGTTAGACTGCAAAATGTAATTACAGCCGCTTTGACTAAAACAAAACCTTGGAAAACAAGACTGGCAGCTGCTGGCTGCCAATAGGATGAAGAGAACACCATTCTCTCATCTGAATAATGTGATCTCCCTTAAAAACAGTTTCAGCCCAAGGCTGCACATATGTTCCAGGCAGCATATGCAACAACCCTGATCTCCAGTGACCATTCCTGAATTAATGTTTCACTTTTCCCCATTTCTTCTCCAAACCCTGCTCAGGGACAGTAGTTAGAACAGTCTGTGCTGTTAACAACTCAGAGGAGAAGTTCTAAATTTGTACACCTTCCAGTAAATTTCTAGAATATTTTAAAAACAGAAAACTGCTATTCTAGATGGAGAAATATTAAATTTCACAGCATTTTAGCATTTCTATCAGAATCTGTTGATAACAGTTAGACTTGGGCCCCTATGTTTTGTATAATTCATTTTAAAATTCTTGTACTGGCAACATTTATTTGAATCTCATTTATTTTCAAAATCAGGGTGGATAGGTAATCAAAAAAATGAGATGGGTGGAAATAGCAATGGCAAAAACAAATAAACAAGAGCAGGCACTATTACAGAATAAAAGTAGGATGAGTGCTGAATAAGACAAGGAAACAGAAAGGTTCCTGCATACCTAACAAAAAATGTAGAGAAGCTCTAGAATGAAGTGCTGGTGAAAGTAAATTGGGTAAAATTAAACTTACATGGATATAGAACTTTTGCTCAAAGTCTTTTTTTCAGTTTGTAGGTGAAAAAAAAAAAATAAATCACAAAGCTAAAAAGTTTTAAGGACAGAATACACCAGAGTTATGTGCATGCACAGAAAAATATCAATAGAGCCAAGATCTTCAGTTTTAACATTCTCATGTGAAATTCTTAAGAAATGTAAAACTGAACTTGCTCTCTTGAGAAGTGGTGAATCTCACAGGACTAAAAAGAGAGTCCTGCCTGCATTAATTAATCACCAGGGATTAATCCTCCAGTTCTAAAAAGAAAGATCTCTCCTGGATAAGAATAGTCACATATTTATATTTATTTTTGAAATTTTCAAGACAGTTACAATAGGCAGTGGTTCAGTTCAAGTATAATTTGGGGCTAACAAATGGGAAAATGAAAACAGTGTGATAGGATTTTCCATGAAGACATAAATTACAGACAGTCGTGGAGTTGGCCAAAAGCTGTCAAGTCTTGCTAAATCCTCATGCTCTTTCAATATATCCTACATTTGTTTGTGTATGAATTTATGCAGTTCTGATTTGCTCATAGTTGACAGCAAAAGTGAACTCGGGGAAAGTAAACAAATGCTTGACACAGACTATATTTTTGGCCAAATCAGGTGAAATTTTATTGTTGTTTCATTGCATAATATAGAATACTGTTAACATATTGCTCACGTTGAATGGTCTCTCCATGTTATGTGTAGCTCTTGCTTTGTAGCAAGCCCTCAGAAATATCTGCCATTACTTATACTCGTCGTCATTATTTTCAGGATGTAAAAGAGCCAGAATTCCACCTTTTGTTTAAATTCTATGAAGAACCAGAAGTACACTATGCACAGAGGACCGAAAAATAAGAATTGCCAAATCCCTTGAGCAAAATGTAGCTCTTAATAATAAAAGGATTATCTATTGCTTTCAGAGTATTTTAAAATCAATTCAGAAAGAAGCTAATATTAATTATTGTATTCTAACTGCAAAATACTACAGATATCTTAAAAATATATGTTTACAACTACTGCACAAGCCACTGTTCATGGAATATCAGCTCTTGGTATATTTTAGGTATATAAATGGGGAAATGCCTTTTCCAAATTTTCAAATACCTCAGCCTCCCAAGTACCATTTTCTCTTTTTAAAGATGCGGTGTGACAAGGATGAATTCTCATCTATTATCTAAAAAGAACAAGGTAATATGTCAAGGCCTGAATGACCCTTGGGACTTTGTCATTTGAAAAACAGAAGGAAATAAAGAAAAACATAAATACCTCAAATATTCAAAAAAATACATCCAAAGCATCTCAGAATTTCAAAAGAAGTCCTATTTCTAGCATGAAATAATATGGTGTCATGGTTTTATGATTTTTGCTATCAGTATTCCACATCATAACATCATGTAGTGCACTGGGAGTTAAAGAGTTAATGCTCCAGTTTCATGGATTGTTGATAGTTCTAGGTATACCTGTCTCAGAAGAGAACAACTACATATCCCAGAGGACTGTTCACTGTTCTGTTTCTCTTTTCCATTCAGAGGGAAAAATGAAACTGTTTGCATGCCACCAGACACCCCCTTTTTCCCCTCATTCTGCTCGTCTTTGCAGTGCGTGCTCCCCAGCCGTCTCACCTTCAGCATAAGAGTAAGACCTTCGGTTTTTGGACATTCTCATTTTATTAGATTTATTAACCTCAATTCCAATTATACTGTATTATACTGTGTTATCTTGCATTCCAATATTGTACTTAGTAAATTAGCTTTCCTCCTAAGATCGTTGCCACTGTTTTGTTTTTAGGTCCATCTCCCTGCCCTTTCCCCTTTCCTGGGGCGTGGGTCCCTGGGTCCCCCTGCACCATTAGTCCTTGTACTGGGCCAAACCAGCCCATAAAGAGTCCTAAGCCCACAAATTTATATTCTCAGTTCTTACTTCTTTTGACATGAAACCTTTCAGAATTATTTGGGTATAATTTTCTTCAAACAAATTAGTAAATCAGAAGGAATAATTGCCGGTTTCCTACTATGAATTTCATTTCTTCTCTGAAGTAAGAGTCCAAACTGTAATATTTTCTGAATTTCTAAATCATTTAGAAGTCTGCCTCCATAATGAAAAATCAAATTTGAATGTTAACATGTTGCTTCACTGATTAACTCTTTGCGCATGTTC
Organism: Gallus gallus; assembly: GCF_016699485.2. Taxonomy (NCBI): domain Eukaryota; kingdom Metazoa; phylum Chordata; class Aves; order Galliformes; family Phasianidae; genus Gallus; species Gallus gallus. Next base: position 10,616,639 of record NC_052532.1, on the reverse strand, counting down.
CCTTATACCACTTATATTTTTTCACTCTTAATTGTAGTATTTATAATAAAATATTTTAGCCTTCAATTAGTAATTCAAAATCAGCAGTGTTCAGTAAGTTAATACTTGTTTTCCACCAAACATTAAATGTTTCCTAAATTCAGCATAAAAAAGGTCAGAATAACATGAATGTAATGGGAAGTAGGGCAAACTAATCTATAGAATTTCCCTAAGGAGGTGATGGGAACTAGTTAGAGTCTAGTATGAGGGCAAGAATAAATCAAGGAGAAATACACTAATGTTCCTAAAGTGAAAATATTTGGCAAAGGAAAAGGAAAACATACTTATAATCAAATTTGTATGACTTTATTTTACCAATTCACCTACGATAGTAAAGAAGGACTAATAATTATTTACCACAAATTTAAAATAGCTACTGAATTTGAAGGTGAAATGTAAAATTAAAAAAATAATTACCCTCATCCATTTTAAAAATTCAATGAAGGCTCTTAGAAAATATGAAGAACAGCATCCTTGCAGAAAGCTTTTCTTAACATAATGTACCTCTCTGTTGTAAACCAAAGAGCCTGCAGGTAGCTAATAAACTGAGAATAATAGTATGTCCTGCTTGTAATAAGATGTTCAGAAAGCACATTAAAAAAAAAAAAAATCAAAACAAAGGTGTTAATGCAGATGTATGGTGTCTTAATAAGAAATCACACCTTTTATTTTATTTTTTTTTCTCTTTCCTACTACCTTCCACCTGCATTTTATTTTTTTTTTTTTTAAATCAGTTTCTTGGTAAATAAGCAAAAAAGCACATTAGATGTCTTTTTAAATACATGATTTTTTCAGACAAAATACAATGCTTGAAAAATTCAACAATGACTGAAGGTGTTTCATATCGTCATTCTAAGAGCTTTTTTGTCTGGTCCTCTACCTGTGAAGTAACCTGTTGCCCAGATGTGATCCTTTCAATAATTTGTATTTTAAAGTTACAATTCTACACTGAACATTAAGTATAGTAAATGATGATAAATGACCAGATGATACAGCTGAAAAATTCTCCCTACTATAGTTGTATAATTAAGATCTCTGCTAATATATAATCTTGATTCTGATTGTAAGGCTGCTGTTTGCCACCTATGGCATAGGAAAAAACAAATTAAAAATAAAAGCTGAAGTGTTCAAATGATTAATCATGTTAACCTAGGAGACAGTTGCATTTTTTTGTTTGTTTGTTTGTTTTTCCTTTTGGACATATTTCTTATAGCCAGCTACCCTCCCAGACATTTGTAAACATAATTACAGATCTGTAGGGCTTAGAAGGGACCTCTGGAGGTCATCTAGCTAAACCCCACTACTAAAGCAAGTTCACCACAGTAGGTCACACAGGAAAGTGTTCAGAATGGTCATGCATATGTCCAGAGAAGGACACTCCACAACCTCCATAAACCAGAGGGCATCAGTGAGACTCTGTGGAAACAATATGAACATTACAGGCAAGATGTGGGAGACAGACGGAGTACAGAATGCAAGACAAAATCTGCACTCATCTTACAAAACCTATGACACAAGTCTCCAGGAAGGCTTCAGGATGGGCATGTCCACGTGTCCACAGTGAAATTATACATGATGATGAATCTCTTCTTGGTAATTACAGCAGCCTTAGGAAAGTAATGTGAGTGCTTCAAATACTATAAATTTTATAGGATACCCAGTTTTGAGAAAGTGCTGGTGAAAAACTCTCCAAATGCTTGTTTCTGCAAAATTTGCTGTGCATTTTATGGATCAAAAAGGTGTGAGCGATAAGTATTGGACGAACATCAGAAAAACACCTGAAATCATTCATTTCTACTTCCCTCCACAACTCACATTGCACATACATTGTTCTATCCCCTGAGTAGAAAGATATCAGAGTGCAAACAATCCCTGACAGAAGAAAGGTGATTTCATTCCATTCAGTGAGATATGGCACATTTAATTTAAATTATGCACAAATCAAAACTATATGTCACATAAGTGAAGGTGGCACACAACCCTTCAGAGAAGAACATATCATCTTCCCTAAGATCCTTACCATCTGCCTGTCAATTTAAATCAATCATTCTGCATAGTTGTTTTTTTTTTTTCCAAGTCACTTGCTTCAGAAGTATGAGGCTTCATCCAAAATTAATCAAAATCAATGGAAGTCTTATTTCACTGAATCTTGGATCAGAACACTGTGTCAAGATACAGACACCTTTGACACTTTCCTCGTTTTCAGCACAGTTCAAACTTCCACAGAATTATTAAGTACAGTTTACCAGACAAATACACACACTTGCTTTCTACCTGTGGAAAATGGTTCCACACAACCCAGATCTGCAACAAGTCTAAACAGCATCACAGTGCACAAATGCTCTCTGCAATGGACTACAAGAGGTACAAGCCATAAGGGAGCTGCATTCTCTCTCCACTGTTATTACAGAAAAACGGCACTGTAGCTCATCACCTTCTCTGAGTGCCTCAGATCTCTATCAAAAGAAAAAGCGTCTCTAATAAACTGCCTTCCTAGAATGAAGCAATACTGAAGTTGGAGAATTGCTACTTTTTTTTTTCTTCTTTTTCTTTCTTTTCTCCACTTGAAGCTTTTAAGGTGAAAAATTTTAATGTTGTTGCCATATCCACAGTAAGTTACAGACAGCCCTGAAACCAGTGGCCTACTGCTGCTCTGCTCCTGCATGTAACCTCCTGGGTCACCGCGATGGATCAGCTCATGTTATTGGAGACTTGTTTTGTCTCAGTTACCCTTTTTATCTTTCATTTCTTTGCTGAGCAACTTTTCACCTCAGTTTTATGCAACCAATGTTTATTAAAAAAAAAAAAAGAAAAAAAGTCATAATCCCAAAGTGTTTTCTTTATGACCTACTGTCTGACTTTTAAGGCCAGGTCTGTACCTCATTATCACAGCAATGCTGTCTCACAAATACCAGGGTTAAGAAAATAATTTACACAGAAGAATATAGAATTATATTATTGTTTAAAAGACAAGGCATGCTGAAATATTTTTCTTGTGCCATTTTAATATGATAATTAATTCCTAAAAGTCTGAATTTCAGTTTTCATAAAAGTAAATGGATTCTAATAGGCCATGCAAAAAGCCTCTTCTTGTTAGAATACAAATGAAATATCCCTTATGTTTATACATGTGTAAGAAATTAATATTGCAGCTGAACTGGAAACAAAATTGCTTTAGTTAACCAACCATTGCAACGCAATCAAATGTGATATCAAATGTAATTGTGTAAGACCATTTGGGGAATAACAGCAATTATTTCATAGAGCATTCTCCCCCTCTCCTTCCAATTCACTTGCACGCAGTTTTTTTTCGATGCATCTCTACACCAGCAAAGTAATTCGACCATCACAAGTGTCAAGAACACCATCATTTCATTCTGCAATACACAAGAAAATTCAAACTGACAAGGCTGTTTCATTTACCAATACTGGGTTGTAACTCTGATTTGTAACTGCATTAATTTAAAAATGTTTAAGTAGTTTTTTATTTCTCCAGCTGTATGTGCGTCTAGGGAATTGTGCAATGCTGATGGAGCAGGAAGCAAAGAATGGCATTTCTTTGTTTGCCTGAAGCTAAGTACTTTGGATTTTCCTTCTTCTTTCCTTCATAGCTATTCTCTAAAGACTTAACACTCCTCTAATGTTAGTATTATTTTCAGGTTGTTTGAGAAAAACTACAGTTTGATATTTTAATTAACTACGTGCTTAATCAGACAACAACCCATATTACAGTCCAATATTAATGAAAAATGTTCCTCCTTCTTTTACTCAGAAGATGCTCAGTATTCTTAATTAGTATTCATAATTAATATCCCTTTGAATAATTTTGTTCTTTTTGGTAAATCAATTAGTAATTACTAAAACTATTTTAGCATTAAATTATCAATGCAAAACACCAAAAAACATGATCATTACTTCTGTCAGCCACCTAAAAAAACAGTGGTACATGCTCTTAAATCGTTTTAGATTTTAGGGCTTTATTTGGCTTGACCCATCTCATATACACTCACTAATCATTCATTTATTAATAAAAATAAGGTACATGTAGCCCCCACCCCTATATCAATATATGCATTTAGAAAGATGTACAAGATAACAGCAGGATAGGAATATGTGACTATTTTAGCTAAAAATCAGACATTAGCTGTTCAGTAAGTCACTGGGTCACAGATTCAAGTTCAAATTCCTATCTATCAGATTTCTATATTCACAGATATATAAATACGTATATATATTTTAAAGAATTAACAATCTACTTCAAATAAAGTCAAAATAAAACTTAAAAATTCTTAAACTTCGGTAAACTTTCCTTTAAAAATAGATTTAAAACAAACAAACAAAAAAAGCACTTAAATTTACTGCACTGTCTTTCTTGAAGTACTTTCAATTCAATATAGTACAGCACTAGAAATAAGAAGAGACGTGCTACTCTCATTGAATTACAAATAGGAAAACTGGATTTCAGTAGATAAGTGTTTATATCAACATTTTAGTTTTATCTTTATTTTTTTCTGAAAGACAGTTCTTTCCTTTAGATAATTCTGACAGCCTTCATATGAAATTATTACATGAAATAAAAAAGTGGGATCAAATCTGGATCTTCGAAAATTTTTCCCTGTACTGATTAATTTAATAGTACATTTTCTGATGATAATGAACTTCTGTTACTCATGATATTAACCTGAAAAATGCTTAAATGTTTCTTTTGTTATGGTCTGTTCATGAGTGTATACTTAGAGTGTTAGAACAGGTGATGTGGCAGTCATGACGGTCAAATCTCTTATAGCCCTGTAGTAAGGCCATCCCTCTTTGCCCTTCCTCTGTTGGATTTATTCCACTGAAATCACCCTGTATATAACTCTCTAGAAGGAATGTTCACAATATTTACTCCTCAAAATTCCATAGGCTATTATTTTGCTACAATGTAGCCAGGACATCAATGATTACGAACTCACTAGAATAAGAAAGACCATCCCAAAGAACTTATTTCTATAGTTACTTATGCATAGTGCTACTGGGAGGGCTTTCATCACCCTAAAACAATTCCTGGGAAACAAAATAAATCTCATAGAGAATGATGCAGACTATTCATAATGACATCAAAGTTATCAGAAGAATTGCTATCAGTGAGAACTGAAGGAAGTTTTACAGTGTATCTTCCATGTTACCTCACAGCCATTAGGAGAATGAAACTTACAGTGAAAATTAAGTTTATCAGAAAGATCTGTGTGCAAACTAATTTGAAAAGGCATTTTCTACAAAGTAGGCCAGAAGAGAAGAAAGATTACTTCTGGCAAAAATGGAGCAAATTAAATTATAAGAAGCTTAATGCATTTATTTTAAATTTAATTGCATAACCTAATGTCAAGGTTATTATATGGTGCACAGCTAATTTCTAAACAACCTTGGTTTGCAGTTACTTTATTATAAAACCAAATGTCTGTCTTTTCATTTACTTTTTTTTTTTTACCACAGTCTTTTCTTGTACCATAACATTAATATAAAGTCATATTTCAAAACTACTTTGAGGTCTCTCCTTGACAGCGAATTCCGATGACACCAGAAGCTTCTGTGGTGAAATTGACTTCTACTGAAAGGGTGAAAATAGAAACAAAAAGTAGAGACAGTATTGTTGATATGGAACCAATGTGTTCCATAAGAATGAAAATGATCGGAAGGAGCATCTGACCTCACTCACTCTGTTCTGCACAGAGCCCACAAAACCGGTGGGCTTTGTTTCCTCCTCAGAACATTTATAGATTTCAGCAAAGGTCACTGTAGAATTTTCACTACTGCATCCCCATGGACTTGACATTCTGTGTTTTACCATGTATTAGAAGCTGTGCCTGTGCAGGGAGCACATGTAAAAGAATCCAGACCCTTTTGCTCACTAAAAAGGCAGACACTTTTATGTGAATTTGTCTTAACCTTAGATTCCGAATAGGTTTTTGTTGGCTTGTTTTCGGCTTGTTTTTAAGAACTTTATGTCCAAGTGTATGAGGAACACTGGGACATAAAGGACACTTTGGAAAAGCATTGTGCACTTAACTATGTACCTCTATGATGCCAGTGGATGTGCAGACATAGTCTAGGTTAGCACAATCACATAAAAACACCATCTACTTTTATTCCTGGAGGAAGAGGTAACAGTGGCATAATGAATAACTTTGACACTCTGTAGGAAACTGTAGTCTAAAACTGAAGGTTTATATTTATACAGTGCCATATTGAGTTGAAGAGTTATAAAGTACTAACATTGTGCATTTTAAAATCATACATTCACATCTGAAAATCATTTCATCACATCTGAAATGATTGAAGACGATAATTTAGAATTTGACCAGTCTCTTTTGCAAGTACCAGAATGTTGATGAGATGTTGTTAAAGTATATAAAAAGATTCTTAAAATAAAAAGCTCCTGACTCAATATATGCAGTTGCATAAACAACATTTTTTTCTTTGTATAAAACTTCTTCCTATCACATAAAAACATCTTGTTAAAATAATTTCTATGATTTTGTTTCAGAACTCGGAGTAGCACAAACTTCAGTAACATTAGCTATCACTCAGACACATCTCCTTTGCAACTACTCCTTATGTATTAAAACAAAAAAATGTCCTGTGTGTGCCTCAGAACTATGTAGTTGGGCCTGTGAAGCTCCCTATGACTTATGAAGGGAAAAGTCCACTTCATTCTCTACAGATCCAGACTGAGGCACTGCTTACTGAGTGCATACATTCTAATGTATGCACTCAGTAATGGTTCCTTCTGCGGTGGATGTATAAACAACATGTTTGTAAGAAGAAAATTAACATGAGAATCAGAAAAATTGATTAAAAGATTAAAAGGAGAAAAACTGAAACTTACCCCAAACTCATCCCTCCACTGATGTGATGCTTGGTACTTCTCTGCTTCTTTAGCGAGGCGCTGAAGACCAAAGAGAGGACATATATTTTAGTTTTCCCACATTCTTCACAGTGCAGTCTTTCCTTATTATTTTCTTCATAGATTTTTTTCATATATTTTCTCTATATAATTTTATATATCCATGCTTTTGAACTTAATTGAAATCAAAGCATATTTGAGTAAAGATGTACTACATAGCTTTTCAAAAATTTTGTATATTGTTTACACATCTAAGCGCTGCAACCATGAATTAGGTAGCTTAACATCCCAGCAGTATTTAAGAAGTTCTAGTTAAGTTTGAAATCCACCGATACCTTTCTAAAAATACTTTCTCTTCATATACCTTGGCTTATATGAATAATTTTAATCTACTATCCAAACAGAAGCATTTATTAGAGTCTTAAAACACTACTGTGCTTTTATTGTTTTTATGCTTATTTTCATAATAAATTATCTATCTTCAATTATACAAAGTACTGATATCCTTTGTGATGATTAGGAACCCATAAAAGCTTGGTAATTTGAACTAAATGTAGTCTGATCAGAAAAGCTCAATGAACGTTAGCCACTGGGAGGCATCAAGCATGCTCCGAGAGGGCATTTTTCCATTTTAATTTAGTTTGAAAGACCAGTTTTTACACTTAGACCCAAAGGAAGCAAAAGATGTCAGACAATCAGATGATTCCCTTTCAAACCAATCCTCAAAAAATTATAAACTTTTCTAAAACACTTTTACATGGCTATTTTATTACAACTTTTAATAGAAAAGCTGCCAAGCATAATGCTTGTACTCCAGTTCTGCTGTAGACAGAATCCCCAGTGCCTGCTGCCTTGAGGCAGGCACCCATTCTGGAAGAAAGAAATTATGTGAATGCAGTTCACGTGAACTCAGTTATTTCCTGATTTTTGAGTGGGTGACTTTGAAAACTATATTACTTTACAGATCAATAAAACTGTAAGTTTCTGGGTAGTTATGGTCTCTTCTTAACAGAATAGACTTCTTGTATCCAGAAGGTAACTAGGCAACAAAATTCTTTACTGTGTAAGGATAAGTACAACATACTCATACCAATTCCTATACAAAATGAACTGGGGGTCTAAGTCACCTTTTCAGTTCAGTCAACTGTCAATTCTTGTTAACAACCAAGAGGAGAGTGACCAGAAAGTTCATGGAAGCTCAGATGGCAGAGCTGGTGCTGTCACAATCTCATCTCAACCCCAGTAAAGGAGGTAAACCACCTTGTTATCTGACTGCGTGAGGACACTCCATCTCACCCTTCTAACAACTAGTAGTTGACAACTTTCATAAAGCAAAATTTAACACCTTTTCCATGGTTTTTTTTTTTTTTCATTTGCAATCATCTCGTAAAGAAATAATTATGTGCTCTGCTACCAAAAAAGTAGTGAACCTTCCTGTGTGTTTTGCTGTCAATTCAAATGATTCTCAGCTAACGAAGTCAGTAGCATCTCACCGGCACTCCCAACTAACTAGAACTACCTTCTGCAGTATCCAAACAGCACATTTAGAAAAGAAGAACTGTAATATAGCTCGATGAACTACACTGATACATAGTCTAACTCTCCCTTGACCTCAGTGGACAAATCCACTACCTCAGATATCTACAGTACTGTCAGTTTTCTGTTAATACACTAGAATAATTTTGGATGTTTTATTTCCTTACTCAATATAGCAAGTTCTGCATCCAAATTTGGTCTGTTCTAGTATAAGTACAAGCTGATTAAATCATGTTTCACCAGACAGTAGCAGAGCAAGATGTGACACTACACAGGTACACAGTGGCAGCTAACTCTACCCTATTTTCTCTGCCTGCTTTCCTACCTTAATGAGAAAATAGCTATGTTCCTTGACTCAAAGACAAAAAATAAAAATAAATTTAAATCCCCACAACCTGACTGGAAATACACACTTCTCCAGAGCCAGGTCTGCTTACAATCAGAACAGCTACAAGCTGATACAGCCTTCTGATGTCTTGCTTATTGCCAATCTGAAGAATCTCTGCCCTTTACTCTACTGTGTATCAGTTTAATCTAAGTACCAGTTACTACAAAAATTTTCTAGTAACTCTAGTTGGAGTGAGAGCAGAATGTAGGTCTAGTCCTTTTCCTAGTATTATATCAAGCCTAGCCACTTGATATCAGTTTCGTATTTTCCCTGAAACACATAATCTTTTCCATCAAGAATTCCCATAAATGCTATATGAATGATTAACTGCCAGTATAATGGCTGTTAGCAAGGACTAGAAGAAATCTGTAAATTGAGCATTCACAAGAGTAAATCATTTGATATCTCAAAGTGGTGACAACTATTGTATTTTCACCTTATATTCCTGTAAAAGAATGCTCCTGTAATTCTATAGCCATGTGAGTTATGTATGTAAAAACAAAGATCAGTATACTATAGTACTCTGATTACCTAGCTTATCTTCAGCAGATAACTATCAATGACTATGTGCAGGTTACCACAAGTACATAGATCATGTAAGGACATCATTTTCAAAAAGGCAGGCTTGTTGCTGTTGATTGTTTTCCTTTGTGTTTTTGTTTGTTGTTTTCTTTTTTTTTTCTTATTAAAGATAAATATTAGTTGATATGAAATTTGTGCATTCCAAAAGAACAGAATCACTCTCTTGAGTAATATCTTTAACAAAGGAAGAGTATTAGAAATGGAATTTATAAGAAAAAAAGTCTTATGAAACTAAGATTATCTCAGAAGTTGTTCATTTCTATGCAAGGAAATATTCTACAACTATACATGGACTCTAATGACTGAGACATTTACCTTTCCACAGGGGGAGTGATTTGTTAACAGAAAGAGTAAGAAGTCAAGACTCTTGGGTTAAAAATGCCTAGATGGTGAAGCTAACTCAAATTACCTATGGTTTTTTCTACAATAAAAGGAGACTAATTTTTCATGTCTCTGAAAGAAGTCATGCCTGCTTGCTTTTAAGGTATGCAAATGTCAGGTCTCATCTTCCCCACTTTGATGGAGGAGTCTCTGGAGAACACCAGAAGAGAAACACAACAGCATGCTGACACCAGACATGTCCCATTTTTCATTCTCATTACCACAAAGGTTAATAAAGGAACACTTTCTTCAATACCATGGCTCACTGCAGTTTCCTATACATTTCTAGTGAAAATACTGAAACTTTGAGGCAAAAGATATGCAGAACAGACTCTAGAACAAACACACAAAATAGTTATTCTGCATATTAGGCTTCAATCATTTCTCACTCTGTGTCTTGTATGAATGCTGTGAAGACAACAACTGTAAAAAGTTTTCTGGTCTCAAATGAAGCTCTCTTTAATATCATACTTTTAAGTAGAATTGAATTGATTATGGTTGGAAAAGACCTTCAAGATCATAAAGATAGGAAGGATTACAAACAAAAAATCACTGAAAAGAGGTGAAGAAACAAAACTAAAATGCAACAATATTCTGTTTTACTGGAAAGCTCTAAACAGTCTTCTGGAAAACAAAGATTCTTGGATTATGTTTCAGTGATACTCAAATCTCTGAAATAACAAACAAACTGAGAAACCATACCCAGGAAGACAGAGTTGCAAACAAATAAAATGCTGTAGCATATATTCCTATGGTTATGGAGGATGTCTGGCAGAGCTGTAACATAGCACTTATACATATGGGAACAAAACAGCTGACACTAGATTTAGCCAAGGCCATTGATGTGGTAAGTGCTTGGAAACACTGTGATTAAACAATCATTCCTAGATGAAACAGGTATTTCTATTTTATGTTTTTTAATGAATGAAAACTTCTTACTACTTTACTGTTTTCTGAATATCAGTTATTCAAAGTCCATTATCTTTCAGAATACCTAGATTGTTAATACAAGAACAATTATCCCTTGAAAGACAGCCACTGCTCACAAATAAGTACTGCCATTTTTAAACAAACACTGAAGGAAATGGGGAGCTACCTGTTCCTAATGTTTCCTTAAATTTTTCAAAGATAATCATTACCTTTAAAGCAAAACAACTTACTGTGAAATATACGGAAAGATGCACAAATTATTTACTCCATCAGCCTGTGATCTTTCCTTTAACTTTCACAGGGATTACAAAAGATTATCAAAAAGTACCCCAAAACCTAGCTGCCTGTCAATCTCAGAAATGACCATTTTCAAAGGTCTTGTCCCTAGATTCCAAGCATTTTCTTCTATCTCTGACGGACAGCCTTTGATGCAATGCACAGAGGAAGAAAGAGATCTGAAAAATCTTTATCTGATCTGAAAAGATCAACTCCCTGGGCTTATTCATCTCCCAGCCTTCTGTGCGTGTCATATCTTTATCTCCTCCTAGCCAGAGACTAACTCTTTCAGCCAATAGCCTAATTACAATTATATTCAGTACAACAAATCAATCTTGTGTGCTTCCTACTCTCCTTTAAGTATTTTGTCTTGAAAATAACATTTGACTACCACTTGATATATTAAGTTATTAGAAAATGTGTAAGCTTCGAAATATTAGATATCAATAGCCTGACAGCTTTCTAAAGTACTGATGTTTTCAAGGTTATTTTAATAAGACAAACACACAGGGAGAATACTCAATATCAGGCTTAAATAGAACTACATAAAAATATGCAATGAACTTTAATCCCTAATTTTTAAAATATGATCCATGTACTCAATTCTACTCTTGCATAAATGAGGTAAAATCCACAAGTGGTATCTACAACAGCAGCATTAAACGTGGTTTTCACATATGTATCTGAAACATAAATACTGTCCTTCTGTAGATTATTACAAATCACACTTCACTTACAAGACAGAAATATGGGAGGAAGAAAAGTCTCTCAGACTGCGATGTAGTGCATGAAGTGCCAGTGGAAAACTGACACTTATTTCACTACAGCTTTAATGCAGACTGAAAGAAGTTTAAAGATTTGTATTTTCATCTTAGTTAGCTGTTACATTCTATGTTAAGCCAAGTAAGAATGATTTTCTTTATCCTTGATTCAATTCTACTACGTTTATTTGCATGGAGCAAATTTCATCTTTTTTAGTAAACTTTGGTAATGAATTGGTCAAATAGGAATTACTTTATTCATGAGTTCCCCATTTCTTTATATGTATTTTAAAAAATCACACATTTTGGCCCAAGGAGAGGATTTCAACAATATTTCCAAATTGAAAGGTCAATAGCCCCAAAACAACCTTGGGAGTACTAAAGACAGCAAAGACATTAATACCATATGAATACCACTTTTCTTTGTCTTTGTTTTTATACTCAGGAAGAGTGGGAGATAATAATAGGATTGATCATCTTTTTATTTGTAACTCTCCTGAACATATTTCGTATCTGGCCTTCCTGACAAGTTGGCATTCATAATTATTGCTAGCACAAAAATCTAATCTAGATTGGACAGAAATGTAGCCTTTAGCCTTGCTAAAATGGTTCCAATCATAAAATAATATTTTAGTCTGAGTGAAACACATACTAATTCTGCTGATTTCAACTCTAACCACAAGGTTTAAAATCCACTCTTCCATACTTTTTTCTCCTTTAAATCATTTTGATTGCTAACACAGTAGCATATCAGTTTCCAAGATAATTCATGTTTCCCTACTTCAAATAAGAACTGTTATCTTATGTATTGCTGTCTTCCATTATGTAAATGTCATAATTCTCAGTGTAAGTGCAAATTCTCACACTAAGAAGACATGGAGGAACAGACAAGACAGAAGCATAACACAAGAAATACATCATGGTCACTTTCTGAAATAACCAACAGGCTTCTTATTTAACACAGTATCCTCTGACAGCTGCTAATGTACAACTCCCATTCTTTGCAGAGTTTCAAGTGAGAAGTAAAAAATGTAAAAACATTTCCAGTTCTGGGTTTGCTTTGATTTTTTGTTTTATATGTATTTGCTTTTTGTTTTTAAACTATGATTGCCCAATATTAATGCTTAGTACTTCATCTTTGGTGTTACATTAGAAGCCCATCTTACCCTAGGACATTAGGTGTGGTATCAGTGAATTTCTAAAGGTGTTCCTCTGCCCAAACTGGTGTCAAAGATTAAGAAACATCAAACTTTATTTATTGTTCTTGCTTATAAAATGACTGTTTCATACAAGTCCTTTTCTAATTGATGCAATGACCTGTGAAAGGCAATGTTTCCTTTCAGTTTTCTACCTGCAGCTATCAACCTCACAATATTTACAAATACTGACTCTTTAAGGATACAGTATAACTAACTGTTTACTGATTTTATCTGTAGAATAGTCATAGTGTATAGAAAATAAGACGTAAATTAGAACAGCATTGTTTACAAACTGAGATAATTTCTCTGTAACACAGAATAAACACATGCATTATACTTAGTTTGATCCTAAACTTCAAATAACTAACAGATGAGGAAGCAGCAAAACTGAAACAAAACAAGAAAAAGATTTTGTGAATGTACCTTTATTTTCCTTAGTATTTAAATGCAAGCAAGAACACCAGACAAAATCAAGAGAGTGCAAGAGCAAACTGATTCTTTTAGCATATGTTTATATATGCTGCATATATAATTTATGTCTAATTTAAAGCATTTTTATATCTATGACAGAAAAATAACACATTGAAAAAAATGAGCACACAGTAATGCAAGTGGTAATTGCATCATATTTTCTAGACTTCATCTGATTAAATGTGAGGTAAGTCATAAAGTGTTTGCATCTACGCAGCATGTAACCGGCTGTATTATGCTTCAGAGTTGTTAGGGTCTAATACATTTGCTCAAGTAATCCTCCAGCAATTGCTTGAAAACTTCAGAGCTGACAGGATTCAAGCAATGCTTAACAGCCTTTTTTTTTCTTTTTTTTCTTCTTTTTTCTTTTTTTCTCCCTGGAGTGTCAAAGACAGAACACATTAATTCAAAACATGGCCAAATTTCCCTTTTCTATGTCTGAATTTTTAAGGTTATTTTATGGTGGCTGACAGTAGGTGTTTGTGTTCTGCTCATCTCCAGCACGGTTTTATTTCATAAAATACTGCAGAGTCATGGCCTCTCCCTCACTCTAGCATCTGTTGTGCCAAATGATCACAGTCCTATCTATGGTCTGTTAATGAGAACATCTGAAGCATGTAAGGTCACAGACAAAGTGTGTTTATAACTGATTTCACACATTCAGCATAAATCATTTATGATATATTTACTCCCCAATGATTGTCTGGAGCCAGTTTTGCTTATGTCATAAGAAGGAACAAATGAGTCATATTCATAAGAAGAAAGGCCATATGAGAGGTCTGCTGATATTGTGAGCTTTGCCACTTTTCAAACAGATTACCGATCTAAATCTGCACATAATCTAATGCTATCAGCAACTAACAATTTTTTAAAAAGCTGATGTTATACTCTGGACCACAGTTCAAAATAACACCTCCAATTTAACTTCCATTAACTTCCTACTGAAAGGGAGACCTGATAGTGGCCTTTCAATGTTTAAAGGAGGGCTATAAGAAAGAAGGAGGCGGGTCCTTTAACAGGGTGTTTTGTGACCCTGTCTTGTGTTTCATTTCTCATATTATGCATATTTAAGCATGTAGCTAGTGGTATCAAATTATCCAATGGAGAAAGCAAAACTAGCACTTCTAAAAGAGTGATGGAAGTGTATTTTACATATACCCCAGTAGAGTAAGATTTTGTAGGAATTAAAAAATCTTCAGTAGCAATGAAATGTGCAGTTAATGTCAAACAATCTTTGATTCTGCCCTGAAAGAAAATCTGAGAGCAGCCGGGACTGTCCATTATTGAAAATCATTAAAAAAGTACACATCTAAACTTCCAGGAAAGCAGTACGGATGGGTAAGCAGCTAGCTAAGTGCACAACTGGTCATTGTTGCAGGAGGGAACGTAACAGGTTTCTACTTCAATTTGGACTCTGTTGTTCATGATCCTAACTAGCACAGAAGTGGTACAAAATGAAAAGAAATACTACATCAGCCATCGGTGGGATAAATGAATAGAGTGCACATACATTCCTGGAGAGCATCTTTCTGAGAACCAGAGAACAGGACAAAACAAACCCAGTCATAATGAAGGACAGAGGGCCACAAGACTGACCTCCATTACTGGAACACTGAGGAAATATAATGCAACTTTAATATGCTGCAGAATGTGCATACAAAGTATTCCTCTTCAGCTATTACTAAGTAGCAACAATTAACTCAGAAAATTCTCATCAGAAGGTAGAGAAGCAGTACTTCGTTAATTCTACATTTTCCATGTTTATGGGAAGAGGGAGGGAAGAAGGAGGTTTGGTTTGCAAGCTTTGAGTACATTTCGAGGATGTGTGGAATCCGGAGATTTGAGAAGCTAAGCAATATTATGACAGCTTGGTACTGCCAAAATGTTTCAGTAGACAGGAGGCTAAGGCAGAGAAATGCACATAAAGGCATGAGGAAAATTGTCAGAAAAGGAGAGTAAGAAATAGCCTGTCAAATTCACCTTGACATCTAGCAGTGACATTTTGCTAGAGTGGGTTATAGAATCAGTAAAAGACTACTCTTAGCATACATTTTATCCCCCTCATTTTGAGAGGTTTCAAACCCTTAGAGCTTCTTATTACATTTTCACTCTAATAATTCATATGCCTTAAATGGAAGCTACATTAGTGCTACATTTTTAAACGAGCTTGAAGGACACATGCTGAAACCATTAGACTGAAATTGCCAACTGCTCTGACAAATCACAAATTGCATAACACCACCAGCTACAGTTCACTGCCTGCCTTAGGAAACTCTTAGGCTTCACAGCTGAGCTACAAACTTCACAGCCATGATTAGAAGATGACACATGCACTGAGTAGGCATGCCTTATTACCCTGCTTCTTCAACTGTAATATATGTATAGTACAACTAAAATATGAGTACAATCCAAATGAGGACAGAGGCGACTGAAGTACACAAGCAGCTAAGTAGTTTCAAGGGAAAAATGAGGAAAATGAAACAATCAAGTAAACACATCCTTACTAAAGACAAGAACACATTGATACAGTCTTCCATCACTTATGCAAGGAAAACACCAATGAAGTCAGTCATGTTTAAACACAGGTTGAAACTGCAGTTGCATTTTGCCTCATCACTTTAAATTGAATCAAAAAGCAGATTTAACAGAATGTTGTTGTGTACAAATTCAGTATGAACATAATCGAGACTTCATTCAAATAATTTTTTTTTTGTTTTTTTCTGTTGTTTCAGAATTGGAGCATTCTACTAGTTAATGCAATTCACAGAGGTAGAGTACAACCATTTCAAGATATGTAGTGAGTTCTGGACTTACTCAAACTTTGTGTTTTGCAAAACACATACAGTTGTAATGTTATGATTCTAAAAGAAAATCAGGAAAGCTGACAACACAGAATGGGAATGGTACAGGAACAGGTGAAGAAACCAGTCAGCAGTCTTTTTTTGGCTACATAATCAGAAACAGCTTTGAAATCTCTCAGAATTGTGTAAGTATGGACATTAAAAAAGAACAAAATCTTATTATTTCAGCAAATAAGAGTGAACAGATCTTACTATTATTACTTCTTCTGCAGAACAGGAAGAAATTATTTTATTTCGGACACAGTATAACCAAAAATAGCATGATAAGGTCCAAAGAAATCAATGATTTATAATGAAAATGAGATAGCACTAAGTCATCATTAGGATTTACAGAAATAGGATATATGCAGTCCCATGAAAAAAAAAAAAAAAAAAAAAAACAGAATTTAAATGGTGAAACCATAAAGCAAAGAAAACAAAAATATATTCTCCTGGATTCCCAGATGCATAAATTACTATCAGTCTGAATTTGCCTGATTAACACTCCATTTAGAAGAATGAAACTACTTTAAAAACAACATCAAAAAACAGCTGAAGAACAAATGTGGCTTTAACGAGGCAAGACATTGTATTAACAGAATTGCAGTTCAAGTTAAAAACAAAGCAGGTGGCAGGTGCCAAATAATCAGCTGATATGATCAACAGTCAATGAGTAAAAGCCAAGGAAATGTGTTATTATTAGCAAAGGAAAAACAAATTGTACATAAAACCTGCATGCAATTTTAAGGCAATATTTCCCTAGTAGCAGTAACTCTAGCCAAAATAAAAACTGCTTAAATAGAGTTCTGTAGAAAACTCAGGAAACTGTGGAAAGGACTATGATCTTCTATGGACAAATCACATTTTTTTATTTTTCTTTTCCTAGAAGCAATATGTCTGTTATAATGAAGATGCCATAAAGAGGCCAAAATCTCAACTGGTTCTGCATCTAGATTTGCACTGGGGTGCCATCATTGTTGAAAAACAGATCTCCCAAAGCAATCTCAAATAGTTTGTAGCTCTAAAGGTATTGTAAGAAAATAATGTTTAGCTATAAGATCTATTAATGTGCAAATCTTGTGTTGCCAACTTTCCTTCTTAAAATGAATTTGCAAGCAGCCAGAAGGTGCAGCCAATAGCTAAGGGAATGAGGCATTATTATTGGGCCGAAAAATTATTATTTCCCCCATACTTCTTTTTAAAAAAGCATAAGAAATTACCACACTGATTTAAAATTCATCATTTGTAAAGCAAATTGAACAAACACATTTAGGACGTCTCTAAGATCCCTCAGTCCATCTTTCCCAAGTCCAAATAATGCTTTACCTGCTCCTCGTAGCACAGTGAGGAATAATTAACCATGAAGACCCCTTGAATCTTCAGAAATAAAGATCTGAAAATTGTCTTTACTGTCACATCACAAAGATTTTAATAATAAAAAATCTCAGTACTCTTCTCTTGCTCTCAAGTTATTACTTAACCTAGATTGTGCACATCTGCTCCAAATGCACAGGTGCATCTATTCCTTAGAGTTTCTTTCCTTTTCATCAACTCTTTATTACTTGGCTTCCAGACTCTAACCTGCAACCAGCTCTTCCAATTACCACATCACTTTTCTTGGCCAAATAATAAAAATTGATCACTCAACAGCTTTTGTCAATAGTGGCCTTCCAAACTTATTTGAAGTGGTTTTCCTGAATGGTTTCTAAAAGTCTATTGCCTAATGGCTCTTCATTTTTCTTTGCTATCCATAATAGGCAACAAAAGCTGTCCCAGCTTGGGGAATTTCATTTCATTTGTTCTGTTGCCAGTTAACACAGTCTTCTAGCAGACTCGTTGTTAAATTGTACTGGTGGCCACCCCTAATATAAAATATCTTCTGGCAGAGGTAGCCTCCCCTGGCTAGATCCAATTTGGGTGCCTGAGAAGTGGTCACTGCATCTGTTAATGGAACTGGCTGCAAGCACCTAACCTAACACCACAGCAATGCAGCTTTTTCTCTTTCCTTCCCTTTCTCTCTGCTGCTTCTCTCCCTCTTTCTGTTCTACTTGTACAATTCCCTACCAATCTGAATAACAACTTTCAGATTTAATGTCCCATAAATCTGTCACCCTTCTGAGAAACTATGCTTTTTCTGCCCGAACAACTACTTTATCCTTTCATCTAATCTTAAATAATAATACAAATAAACAATACATAAGTTCATATAAATAAATAAATCCTGATCCAAATCATCTTTGTTTCTATATTACAGTGTTTATTTCAAACTTTCCCAAAGATCTCTCAAAATAGGTATTGTACTCTCAGCCTCCTCTTTATTGGACAGGTTTGAATTTTTCCTTTCAAGTGCTGCCATACAATACTTTTAAAAAACAATTAATGCTATTTATTGATTTAATTCCTCTTCTAGTGAGGTCTATTTACTATATTCTTACTCTCCAACAGAAAACTTTCAGATTCTAAGGTAAGTAACAGCCTAAAGATGAAAAGTAGGTGAACAGTGACTGCTCAAAAAGGTGCTGTCTACCTCAGTCTGTTTAGTCTCTGTAATATCTTAGGAGGGTCACTAAGATGATCAGAGGGCTGGAGCACCTCTCCTATGAGGAAAGGTTGAGGGAACTGGGATTGTTTACTTTGGAGAAGAGAAGGTTCTGGGGCTCTGGAAGTACTGGCTCATTGTGGCCTTCCAGTACTTGAAGGGAGCATATAAACAGGAAGGGGAACAGCTGTTTACGAGGGTGGATAGTGATAGGACAAGGGGGAATGGTTTTAAACTGAGACAGAGGAGGTTTAGGTTGGATATTAGGAGGAAGTTTTTCACACAGAGGGTGGTGACACACTGGAACAGGTTGCCTACAGAGGTTGTGGATGCTCCATCCCTGGAGGCATTCAAGGCCAGGCTGGATGTGGCTCTGGGCAGCCTGGTCTAGTGGTTGGCGACCCTGCACATAGCAGGGGGGTTGAAACTTGATGATCACTGTGGTCCTTTTCAACCCAGGCCATTCTATGATTCTATGAAGTATCCTTCCTTGTCCTTTGAACATGTAAGAAACTCAGCTCTTTTATGCTCCCAATCAGTTCCCTGGCATCAAATAATAGTGTTGTCGTAATATAGCTAGAAGGTTGTAAAGCAACAGTTCTCAGACCTATAAGAATAAGAAGTTTTTAGTGATATGAGGAATTCTTATCCAGGTAGGTTCAGATCCACCTAAGATATATAGGTATTAAGTATATATCCACACAGCTGGCTATTAAAAATCTGAATTTTTATATTAGCATTTCAGCAAATATATATATATATCTCTCAGTGTCACCAAAATCCGTAAGAACTTTTCACCCAGGATGAAATGCTGACCCTACTGAAGTTCATGTGTAGACTTCCATTATCTTCCCTGAGATTTCACTTCTGCTGCCTCAAGCACTGTGTATGAGAGAAATCTATAACTGGAGGTATTCTCCTCGATTCAGTGATGATCAATAGTCATGCATTGCCTCAGCCATTACCTCTCTTCAGCATCTCTTGTCATGTCTATGTCATATGTCAGATAAAACATTGACTCTTTCCTTCTAGGCATTCTTGTGATAATCAAGAAAATATGACTTGGTTCAGGGGTAACATTTACATATTAAGGGAGAGCTGGTTCACATTTCTGTACTGCTGAAGATCTTAAAAAATGAATTTGAATGTGAAAAAGAATAGTTTTTTTTCCAGTTCAAAACTCACAGCTTAAAATTTAATGTTCCATATTGTCAGGGCTACAGAAGTACATTAAATCCATTCACAACCATTCTGAACTTCTATTAAGATTATTTCATGTATAAAGGAAAATAAAGCAGAGAGGTGAAATAATTTTGACCAAAATCACACTGTGTGTGAGGTGCTCATATGGCCTAAATCCATTTGATTTATCTTTTGGGTGAATCCATCCAGTTTTCCTCTCAGTTATTTCCCCTCTTTTTATGATTCTGCACATGACTACTTGATTGATGGGACTAGTGAGTAAATGATAGTCTATAATGTAAGCACTCAAATCAACATTCAAATAATAATTTCTTTACAATTAAAAATAAAACAAAATAATAAAGTAAAATAATTAAATAAAATAACTAAGAGAGACTTGTCTAGTGCTACCCTCACAGGTGACACATTTAAGAGCTTCTACAAGCGGTTTGTTTTTATCAATGACGACTTCCACCTAAAGGTGTTTAATTAGGATGTCTCACACTTTTCAGTGCATGAAAATCTAATTGCCACCTTCTAGCTCAAAGAACACAATCAAAAAGCATTATCCCATCTCAAAATTGCTTAAGTATTTTCCTCACATCACTTGCACTTCTGGTGTTATTTCTTTTTTTTTTTTTCTTTTTTCTTTTTTTTTTTTCAGTCTTCCACACTATTCTGCTGTAAGGAAAATACACTGAACTATACCAACAAGTTTATCACCCCCCACCCAATAAGTATGTTTTCTTTTACTCCAGCTAGACATACTTACAGATCATTATCATCTGAATCAAACTGAGAACAGCAGAAAAAATAGTAATAATAATAATACAGCAAAGCTATGACATAATTATAAAAACAAAAAACAGAGTTAAACCAGATAGATGGGTCAACAATGTCATAGTGCAAGCGTATCCATGTATCTAAAAGCAAAAGACGGCAGTACCTTGGCTGACAGGAGATTTTTTATAGCTGACTTTGACCACAATTGACCTGAGCTGCACTTAAGAAAGCCACATAGATCCTGCCCACAGGGAAGAGTTTCTTCTACATTTCTGTTAAACTGGCATGATGCATTGCAGAGACGATATTCAGAAGTCAACGTGAATCTTAAATAAAGAGACCTGAGCTGAAATCTGAAGGAGTTGGGCAGACTGTTACAAGTTTGGAATCTTTATGAAATCTACAGAATGCTCCTTTTAGGATATGTATATATACCCGTAAATGCATTTAATTTTGTTCAGCTTAGAAACACTGGAAGAAAGGATAAATTAATTTCTGTAAGTGGAAAGGCAGGTTCTTCAGGACTGTGTCCTGTTATTCTGCTCAAGACCAACCCTTACATCTAGATATGCATATTGAGTTAGTATGGATTGAAAGTGCAGCTTCATCTTTTGCATCACTATAATGCTGTAACGGGATGGAAAGCACCATGATAATAGTACAGCGGCAAAGTCTTTAGCTGGAGCAGCAGATAGAGAAATGAAGGAAAAAAGCTACTTCCATCTGAAATGCCGCAGGTAGGCAAGGATCTCCAGCAAGAGATGCCTTTGCCTCCACTGCCAACCCTTAAATGAGGTTTGGGAAGGGATGGATTCTGACTCCACCCTTTCCAGTTACTCAGGTTCATTGCTTGCCCCTGAGCTCCTCTGGGATGGCCATGCCTTCCCGCCAGGTGCTCAATCACTGTTTCAGGGAATGATTTAGCATTTCCACTACAATCACACAATGGCTTTTGATTCATCATAAATCAACCTTCCCCTAAATTACTATAAAACATATTCACTCACATCTGAAATAGCAGTTTCAAGCAAATAAACTCTAACTCAAAGGTCCTATTAAATTACATTACATCTAAGTTTAATTTTATTTTGAATTCTTTACCTATGTCATATGGTCAGGTGGTTGTAACAAATTTGTACTTGGAGCATAAAGAATTCTAAACTGGGAAAATCACCTACAGTTTAGCAACATGAAGAACCTGGTGATAAGTGACAACCTCTACCAGTCTATCATATACCTATACCACTACTTGGAAATTTGGTTTATGAAAAAACATTCCTTGAAAGCTGAGCTGTTCAGTAAGGCTAATGAAGAGGCAAAAAGAAAGTTTATTTGATTTAATAAATTAAAATTGTACTTTGCATAAGGGAAGGGAGGGGAGGGAACAGAATGGAAGGAAACTCTAAGAAATAACAAGGAAGCTGGCTTATTTATTTACTTATATCCCTCCTACTCCTACTATTTTTCCCTTTGGAACTGGAAATATTAGCAGGTGCAGACAGATCACATATCAGCATAACAAATAAGAAACGATATGAAAATGTAGCAGCCGCCCCACCTGGCTTCTGGATACACACCTCTGCTTTCCTGTTAACTCATCTCTGGATTGCATCAGCAAATCCACTGATACTTTGACACAATCTATCCACATGATAGCTGGCATCCAGCCTCCCAAATGCAAAAAGGTGGAAAAAAAGACAGAAAGACAGAAAGAAAGACAGACAGAAAGAAAGACAGACAGAAAGAACAGTGAAGAAATCAACCAACTTTACCATCTCATAATTTTTTGTAATTATAATTCAAAGAGAAGCTACATAAATGCAAAGCAAATTGCTGATTCCTTCAAGTACACTGCTTTTATCAAATAAATACAAAGAGGGTGCTGACATAAGCATTCAGATCACAACTTTGATTATTAATTTAACAAGAAACAAAGGCAAAAAAAAGTGTCACCGATGTTCTGTGTGATTTTTGAATAAAAATGCTGTGGAAGGAAGATTTACTTTGTGCTTGAGTTTTACAGATGCACTATGCTTACTAAACAGAAGAACATCGCACTGTATCTTACATTTGACATCATATGTCAAATAGCTCACACTAAACACTCATATTTGCACAATTAAGAGTTGTATCCTGAAATGTGCCCGTTTTATTAAATTTCTATCTCAAGGACCCATCTTTTGCTCTGAGTGCTTTGTCAAGTAAAAAAATATATATAAACCATGTAATTAAAACATGACATATGTATTATTTTTTTCAACATACTATGATTTGGGGCCCAAACATGTAATCCAGACAGATGACTGCTTACGGTGGTGTAATGTTCTTGTGTTTCTGTTTTGGTTTTATTTTGGTTTGTTTTGCTGATCAGTTGCTCAGCTGATTATTTTGCATCTTTAAAAAAATAATATTAATTGTGCTTTTAGCCTCGAGAAAGCATAAAGAGAAAGAAAAAAAAAAGCACAATAAAATTTTCAAAAGTAAACCCAATGCATTTAATTGAAAAAGAGTAGAAAGTAATCATTTTCTGTGAAATTATCATGAATTTTTAAATAATTTAAAACAGTATTAGCCTAAATTTACTCTACTAATTGTCATGCCTAATACAAGACCAAAATTTTCCTGAAATACAAACATATCTTAAAGAGAAACTACATGAAATTGTACTTTGGATGAAAGGGAAAGAATTTCTTTGGATGAAGCAGAGAGGTGGATTTGACCCAGACACCTCTGCACATTAAGAAGGTCATATCTCACTCTTTTTTCTACCTTTCATTTCTGCAGTGACACAGTAATACCAAAGGAAGCTGCCTACGTCTAATATTACAAAGTATTGCCCAGATTGGGAGGAAAGTATTTCTTTTCTTTACCTCTTATTTCGAAAGTGACTGAACTGGATTTGCTCATATTTGACAAAAATATTCAGATGTAGGCACAATTCTATCTGGGAAGCACTGATACAAATCATAGAAAAGGAAAGGAGAAGACATTTGTATGCAACATTAAGATACAGTTTTATTAGCTTTCTCATACAATTTCGTATTTGACATTGCTCAAACTGTAGGGAATTTCTAAATCCAGATGTCTGAAGATTTTTTTCTCAATATGTAAGGAGTCAAAATCTTGATGTAGCTATAAGAAGGCATTATACAACTTTGACAGTCTTAGCTATAAATGGTTACAGTGACCATCACTCTAATCTGTAGTAGTAGACTGTGGACTACAAATAAAATTACCTATACAAGAAAATCACAAAAGAAAATAACATACTGCTCTTAGAAGCAAACTGTGATCTTCTGAAGGTTTTCTACTTTGAAATCAGTGGAACAAATTTAAGTAGTCTACAAACGTCCTTACATCAGTTAAAGAAAAGTGATGGTTTTGTTTATTCAGTTATTTAATTTCATTTGTTTCCTAAAATTTCTAGTCAATCTGGAACAGTAAATATTTGCATACACTCATTTTACCTCTAATTAAATGCTTCACAGCATGTAAATAAAATCAAAGTCTTGTTAAACTCAATGCTTTCCTGGGATGGTAGTGTCAAAATAATTAATTTTATTTCAGTGCATGGACATCTCTTCAGACAAATCATCTCATCTATCTCATGCAAAACTAGAAAGAAATTTACACTGCACAGACATATGTACTTGTTTTTATTCTTAACCAATAATATTTACAGTGGTTAAAGAGCTAAATAAAATTTAAATTAAAGATTTAAAGATTTACTAGTATTATTTCCCATCTTAGCATAAACCTAGTCAAGTTTCCAAAACAAAATACTTTCAATTTTGATTAGGAGGTTATATATGTTAATAATATTTGAAATGTTTTCAAAGATTGTTTCTAAGCATAGCACATGTGATTGTGTCACAGAAATACTTCCTTTTAAGCAATCAATTTGTCAGATTTGTTTTAAATAGGAGCTACACAACACAACCAAAATCTGTTCACTCTTAACACCAATTTAGATTTCTTTGCTTTTGTTGCTCATGGGAATAGCACTGATTGGATGATATCATGAATCCTAAGTAAATTGTTACTGATGCAAAACCTCTGTAAATAGCATGGAGGAGGAAGAAAGGTAAACCTAAAAAGCTGTAGCAATAAGATGGTCGTGTCATATCTGCTTCTAATACCTGCTCCTGATCCAGGTAAATTCTAAAATCAGTGGGATTTATTAGATCTATACTGCAGCTGCAGACAACCGAATCGTTGACCAGCCATTTTATTTATCAGAAGTTTGAAATTTCACAGAATAACAAAAAGAGGAAGAAGTGCAAATGCTGTGCATGTGAGCCCAGAGGAAGATTTGCATGTTAACTTCTCCTACTACCTTGAAACACAGGAGGTAAGCCAAGATTCCCTGTCCCCTGAATGCTGGGATCTTTTAAGAGACTCACCTGAGAAAAACTGCACCAGAAGAGAAGTCCAGAAATTTAGCTACTGTGAAGCCATTCCTCCAGCTATGTAATAATGAACAAAAACAAACAGACAAACAAACAAACAAAACACCTCTTTTCTATGGGCATGCTATCTTCTAGGAAAGATATTCTCTTGCTTGAGACAAAGCAGTCAAAACTACAGCCTGAAAATAAAATATTCTCAAATAGAGCAATCTTACTGATGTTAAATGTGAAATACTGAATCACTCTTTTAGGGGCAAGTCGACATCATCTAATAGTTTAGTGTAAAGAACAAACTGTATGGAAACTTCAATACAAAATCTAATCTATACCACTTCTCCCTTGTCAACAGCATTATTATATTCTAGTTTAGAACTCTATCATCTCTAGGCATATAAGAATTTCAAGATGGTTACAGATTCAACAAAGCTTCTGTGTTCATGTGTATACAGTGACGTTTTTATCTCAGACAATATATGTGTGCTAACAAAACTATGTCTCAGAGATTAACAGTTCTCCAAAATACCCAAATTTGGCATTTAAAATTAGTATTATGGTCACCTTACAAACAAGTAAATACTTCTATAAGTATGCAAAGCATTCCTTCCCACTGTGTGTTAGCAAACACATCTGTGCAGTAAGGAGTTGTATTATTTGCTCCCACAGCCAGTGTGCTCAATCTCACTATCAGTCGTGGGACCCATTCCTGTGTACATATGACAGAATACACTGCAGAATTGGAGTGTAGCAATACAAGACAAACTTTTTATGCAGATGAAGCCTTTGCAAACTAGAACAGAATAGAAATCCCTAAAGAATAAGAATTCATACCGTATGATAGCGCATCCTGAATTGTAGTTTAGATAATAGCCCAAACTGAGCAGAATTGATTTTCTGCAGTTGTTTAAATCTCATTACATATGCCCTATTTAATTTCCTCTCCATTTAATTTGACATGAAACATAAAAAATTCTGTAAATAATTTAGTGTGAAAAGCATACATGCTAATTAAAAGCTAAAACTTGAAACTCAAACATATTATAAACACTTCTTTTCCTTTAAGAAATAGATAACTTATTCTTTTTTTCAATTTTGAAGCTGTCTTTTGTGTTATTTTGAAGAGGTACAGAGTTTTTGTAGTATCTTTATACCAGAGTGAAGAGTGCTTACAAAGCCTTCAGGTTTCATTTGCTTTGATTTTATGTTACTAGTAAAAATTGGGGTTTTTTAATGCTGTTTAAATTATAATGAAATTAACAAAACTTAAATGTTGTATTCCTAACCATGCAGAGTTATTTTTCCATAACTACAAATTAATATAAAAGTCATAATCGTTATTAATTGGTCTCTCAAAATATACTTTGAGCACTTGAATGCCACCTTTCAAGACATTACTGAGGTCAGATTTGATAGCAGATGTCAGTGGGAGGGGTGGAGGGGGGGAGAAAGAGGGTGCATTAATGCAGCAGCACTTCCCAACAGCATATCCACATGCCTCAGACACATAGAAGTCAATAATTAAAAAGAAAAAATCCTCTTCTTTAACCCATGAATTGCACTGCTGCTGTATGCATTGCACTTTTATGCCCAGTAGATCTTGAAATAGACATTTGTACAGCAAGAGTTGTAGCTTTTTCTTCATCTTCAACAATTTTCAAGTAAAGATTTTCTGGAAAACATAATAAAACTAAGTACCACCCAATTAGCATCTTACATTCATCTATTTATTTTCAAAATTAAAAGAAGTATCCAAGTGAGTAACATCTGGGTCTTGAGTAATGTGATCTTATGCTAATCTGACTGAAACCACACAATCTTCAATTCTGTTTCTCACTTCTTTTTTTTTTTTTTTTTTCCCAAATTTCAAAGCTTCCTTTTTATCTCTCAGTAGACTTGTCTGCAAATTCACATTAAAACACATACTGTTCACATTCTTATTCTGTGCCACATATGGATACATTCAAGTAATCAGTACACAGTTTCAAACATTTTCAATTATATTCCTACTCTTTATATTCCTATTCTTTAATTGCTCAGTCATGAAATGTATTAATGAAAATCTCTTTTTGAGATATGAAAAATGAGTTCTAGTTTCTGGTATTATAAACAGTGATTATTATTTCCGAGAAACAAGGAAATGCTTAAGTAACATTATTCCAAATACCACTATTCTTACTTAGCTTCCTCGTTACAGAGAGTATCCTGGAGACAAAAGCTCTTCTTGAACCCATTATAGTCTATTATCCAAACAGTTTTCTGACTATTTCTCTCACATGTATACACAGAAACTCATGCCTACAATCATCTAACTTATAAATCCAAATTGTATAGAACTTGGCAACACCATGACTTTATATTGTCAATTTCAGCCTTAGATCAGAAACGTGAGAAGAGACACCTACTATTTTTTATTTAGAGAAAGGTTGCTTTGTGGCTTAATTAAAGCAGTTTGTGACAGTTCAGAAGATGAGAATTTGCTTCTCCTACAAGGCCTGACAGCATCTTCAGCTTGAATGTGATAATGCAACTGATGTAAGATATTGTGTGATATTAAACCTTAGCTCCCAGCTTTGTAAAATTCAGTCTTTAATAGCCTTATCCTTCCTTTATATCCACCAATTTATTGCATAGAAATACACGATTGCCAACTTAGCAACAGATTTTCAAGTAAAATTTTGAAGATACATAGATATACAATCGTGCCTCTGAAAGTAATGCCTACTATTTTATGATGTTGGCCCACAACACCAAATGAGATGTTGGTGAGATGGCAGTAGAGGTAGAACCATTGATATTTATTGACACTTGCTGAACATTTAAGGAAACCAAACAGAGAATGTGAGCATAGTGAGGCGACGAGTGGTGCATTTCAGCAGTGGTTATGTGGTCTCTTTTCCTGGGTAACTAGGGACAGGACTAGAGGGAATGGCCTCAAGTTGTGCCAGGGAGATTCAGGTTGGATGTCAGGAAATACTTCCCAGAGTATATGTATGTTGTATATATATACTCATATGTGTATATGAGTATTTAAACATACTTTTAAAGAATACCTACAGTAAGCTTAGTGTCTAACATCAAACACCAAGAGAATTATTTTCACATGGCAACCTTCAGCACTTCAGATTTAAACAAAGAATCTGTATCTATTCAGTAGGAATTCAGATATAATGCAATCAGGTCAGAATATTTTCAACGAGTTTTTGTGTATATGTCTTGGCTTAGGTGGTTTGTTGTGTTTGTTGTTGTTTATTTAATTTAAAAACAACATTTTTTTTTCTGAATGATGAACTTTAAATCATCATCAAGAAACAACTTCTCAGATACTTAAAAGAAGAATTGGTTCAAATAAGAACTACAGCAAGAAAATTGAAAAAAAAAATAAAAAGAAAAAGGGAAAAAGAAAAAAAAAAGGGTAGGGGAAGAAAAATAAACTGAAACGGAAAAAAAAAGGGAAAAAGAAAAAAAGGAAAGTAAGTACAATCTAAGATGAAGTTAGTGCAGATCAAGCTTATTCTCTAGATCAAAGAGAGCAAGAACTCAAATTCCAGTCCTTAAAATCTCTATTAAGAGGCCAATGCAAAAGATTTCCTAGGACTCATTGTGCAAAAAAATAGGGAAAAAGTGGTAAGTATATGTATAATAGCAAGACTTAGATCTGAAAGTGATCTTGTATTTTGGTCAGGCTAAATACTGCAATGCATTTTACACAGATTCTTGTATCACATACTTCAACGTAATGTAGTCAAAAGCCATTTCTTCCCTCTGGCATGTGTTACAGAAAAAAAAAAATAGGAACCTCCATTCACCCTACTTTATATTAAATGAGAAGAGACATTTTTCACTAGTTTCTATGCAAAGGGTGTATTTGCCTAAAATGTTAATCCCTCCAGGTGTGGCTCAGAATATTTTAAGGATACACTCTAGTAGCAGTAGTGTCAGTTACTCCCCACTGTCCGAAAAGGATGCTGCAAATTAACTATCATACAGAATACACAATTAATTGTACTTCCTTCTCTTTGTCTTCTCCTCCAGCTAGTTTACACACAGAAACACTGATAAACAAACAAACAGGTTTTCTGCTATATCTGTTCTCAAAATGTTTTTTTTATTATTATTTTTTATTTTTTCCCCCCAAATTCTGTGATTTCTTGTAGTAGATTTGTACTCACTTTGAACTTGCTGGCTGCTAAGGGATGACGCTTGCAAGCACTTTTTCTTTCTTTCCAGAAACAACAAATGGAAATAATGCTACACACCAACCCTTTTTGGCATTATCAATCCCCACAACTCAGGTAACTAAAGATCTTTGTCTCCTGTCCTCTTTCAAGAGTCAATCTGAGAGCCATACCAAGTGCTTAAAAACCTGGCAAACCCTAGGGAAGTACGAAAGGTGGAGGTATCACCAGAACTAAATTTTTATTGCATCATTAACACACTTTGTCATGGCACAGACATAGTGAATGAGAGTTTGTCTCTGCTCATTCCCTTGCCTTCCACACTTCTTTAAGAAAATAATTGGTAGCAAGTTGTCAGCCTGCTATGCACTGTCAGCACAAGAAAGCAAAGAGTCTATCTTCCTTACTCTCTGCCACTGCATAGCTTCATGAGCACTAGGAATTAGCCCTGCTTTAAATGCCAGCAGCACACAGACACACATGGCTGTCAGTAGAAATATAGTCAAATGCTGCTGATTTTTTGCACAAGGTTCTCTTTTTGTACCATGCATGGATGGAGAAAGGAGACATATTTAAAGTGAGATTAAATTCTAATAAATATGCTATAATTGATTACTAATGATGTTTTTGTTTATCAGGAAAGCAACTGAAGATAAAAGTCATAATGAATCTCCATCTCCTCCTGCATATGGTTTCTTGGTAAGAAAGCATTCAGTGAAAATGAAAATGAGAGATGGAAGCTGCTCAACAATGCTAAAGGCATGTTCTCTTGCTTCTTTTTATTCAGCGAGAGCTGTCAAAAACCCACATCCTTTGAGGTACTTGCATTTAGCATAGGGGCTTGTCGATTATTTATCGCAGAGAGCTCTGTCAGACTAGGATTAAGATGTCCTAAAATTCCCAAGAGGACAATTCATCATAACACAATATAGCGTGTGAATAATAGACATCCACAAAAGCCTCTGCTGACATGATGGCAGTGAATGATAGGTGAATTGAGGTCACAGAGTTGATGTGAAGACATTGGACATTGTATATTGAGCCTGTCAGTCAAGCCATTAGAAAAGGCAAAGTACGTGAATATGAAATAGCAAGTAGACTGGCTTTTGTTTCCTTATTCCTCTCAGCTTGAAGCAAATAGGTACTAGAGCTAATGAACACATGCTCTGTGTGCCTGTGTACCTTTTACAGTGGCTGTTAGTGCTCCCAGTCAAAGACAATATCCTGCATGGTTTCCAGTTATGGATTAATAAGGCCAAGTGTGGGCTTCTCTTTTGCTAGTGCTAACATAGTTTTTTTTTTTTTCCAAGTTTTCCACTCCCAAGATACATATGAGCAGACAACAGAAGAAATCACTGCTCGTAGCAAGACAGTGTATGTTAACTGCTCTCAACTCTATTTCACAACTGCTTCACTCTGTGCTTTCCCTCTCCCTTTCAGTTGTTTTTCTTTCTCTCTCTCTTTTTTTTTTCCCCCCCTCCTGGTAACAGCATTCTTTATTTTACTCACTCTGTAGTACCAACAAAGACAGAAGAAAATACTGCAAATATTACATACAAATAGCTTGCAGGATGTGTCTGCTGCACCGTCCCTGCCACCTTGCTTCATCCACTTATGCACTTTACTGACATTATCTTTGGTATTAACAATATACTCACAGATATATCAAGTGCATTAAAAAATAAAAATGATTTTTTTTAAAAAAGAACAACAAAGGCAATGTGTGTTAGTATATAGCACACAAAAATCTCTCTGACTGATTTCTCAAAATGTGTCTTTCTTTCAAAATGTCAGTATATCAACCCACTGGCTAGCCCATGTCTTCCATGCTACCGCAAATGCAACATAATTTAGTATCAATAAAAACAGGCCCCTGCTTGAGCTTTTGCCGCTACCTTCAATTCGAATATTCCTTTATATCTGTCTTACCAGAGCTTGCCTTCTCAATCCTTTTCCTGCCTGAAGATCCATTTCAGTAATCCCCACAGCTTTGAATCTCTCCTACTTCAGCTGGCAACACAAACCCACTACTGATGAGTCAGCTTAGTTTCCCAGAGCCAGACTTTAGCATGCTCTTTTCAACTTTTCAAACACTCATAATTCTCAAATTATGGCATAAGAACTCTTATCCACACTGAGTTTTCAGAATTAATAAAGAACCATGTTAACTGCTCAGAAAATCAGAGTTCTGTAAATTATGCCTTGACATCTTTTTCTCCCTTGGTTAAATCTCAGTTTTGTATCCTGGGGCGAAGATTCCAACATATTCTGAGATTACAAAAACAAACTAACTAACTAACTAAAATTCTGACTTATTGAGAAGAGAAAAAGGTAGATTTTTACTTCATCTTTTCAGTCCTTTCATTGTATTCATGTTGTTTTTAAGCACAGCTACAGTACAATTTTAAAACTGGAATGTGTAATCAATAGTTGAATGGTTCCATCCTGTTCCAGCCTCCCCAGGGCAGTGGTCATTGCACCAAGCCTGTTGGAGTTCAAGGAGCATTTGGAAATACTGTTTGAATTTTGGGTGGTCCTGTGTGTAGCCAGGAGTTAGACTTGATGATCCTTGCGGGTCTCTTACAGTTCAAGATATTTCATTCTATCATGGTGAGCTGTTTTTACCACAAAGACCAAAGAACAGATTTTTTTGCTTGATTTGTGTGTCAACTATTTTGCAAAGAACCCCCCTTCCCACAAAATATTATATTTATCAATATCTACTTCTCTGTTCCTATGTCCACTTTTGCAAATAGCATTTTAAAGTGGAATACTGAATAATTTCAATTTCATCTTCTTCACATAATTCACGAATTCATAGATTTCAGTTAGACTCCCAGCACAACCTCCCCAGCTATCTCAGTTCCTTTATTTGTAAGCTGAAAAATGAAGGACTATCTCATGTCCTTGGTAGATTCTCTGTCTAAGTTTCACAGGGAAGTTTTTACAACAAAACATTACAAGTCTATCTTCCTAACATGCTATAATTGCCCATAAAAACATCATGGGGAAGCTCTGTCACTCCTTATCTGTCATATCTGAGAGTTCTCTAGTTCAAATCCTTCACTGTTTTGAAATAACACGTTTTTGTCAAAATAACATATACTCAAATGGAAAGTCAGTATTTAACTTTAAACCAGCTCCTATGTGGCCCTGCTTGAGCAGGGAGTTTGGACCAGATGGCATCCAGGGTGCCTTTCCAAACTCCACTATTCTATGGTTTTACAATTCATCTTCAAATTAAGATGTTTTGCTGTTTAGATTCCAGTGTTAAAAGAGTGCAGTCACTGGTGCAGTCACTGGATTCTACACAAGACTTCAACTGAATGAGGGTGTTCACCTGAAAGCAAGAAGAATGGCTAAGAAAAGTGAATTTAGGTATCTCTAATGGAAACCAGATCTCTCCCAGGTATCAATAACAGTTCTAGATCCAAGCCCAGTGACATGAAACTGCATCAGTCATGTATCTGTATATGTAGATTTGTTCTTCTTGAAAGGGATGAATATCAGTCCATAAAGATAAAGAGAACTACTGAGTTGTTAGGAAAAATAAGACCATGAATTCTGGTAGTTTTGTTTTATTTTTGAATTTACAGCTCTGGGGTAGAATTACATTATTGTTGTCTACTCTTGCGTCTTTTCTGCATTTTGAAAAATTTCAGTCCTCTGAAATACTAATGTTGATTTTATATTTCCTGCTTTGAGTCTAAGAGGTAATATTGATCTCTGCCTTCAAAATTTACTTTCTCAACAACATTTGATATTTGTTATTAAGCTGGGACCATCTATCACTTTCTTTCACTAAAAAGAGTCATCTTCTTAACATTTCCTTTGTTGTTTTTTTTTTTTTTTTTTTAATCTAATATTACTATTGATTTACTGTCAACACTTCACGTCTTCTCTGTTAATGGAATCTATGGACTTTATCCTTCCTTATTCTATTCTTTAATTGCTACCTGTGGATGTTATCAAAACTCTATCTTGTGCTCAACTCTGAAAGGCAAAGGACTGTTGTGATAACAACGACACTTCTTTGTTTTCTCACTCCTGTCTTTATGTCCTGACATCTTTTCCCTCACAATGGATAATGGTTCCCTTTCAGGAGTTAGAAGAATTTATTCTGAATATTGCTATTCTGTTTCAATATTTTTGATAACCAGAGAGGCACATTACCCTAAACAAATTCCAAATCAAATTCAGGAATCAAAAAATAATTTAGCTTGGGAGGGAACTATGGTGGCCAGCTGCTTCAGTGCCTGCTCCAAGCAGTGTCAGCTTCAAACACAGATGAGGTGGCTCAGGATTATATACAGGAGTGTTTTGATTTTATATCCAGGATGGAGATTCCAAAGTAAGTCTGGGCAACCCATTCCAATGTTGATCATTCTTAAAATTATTAGTCCTAATATCTAATTACAATTTCTCATGATGCAATCTTCATCCCCTTATTACTCCTCACCTTTTCCCTTTGAAAAATTTCAATCATATGCTGAGAACTAAAGAATCTGCATTTCAATAAATATTACAATCAAGAACTACATTATGCAAAACACATCAAAGAAAACTGTGTGCACCTTCTGTGGTACCCTCCATAATATTATCTCAAGAAATTACCTCTCTCCCTCATTCTCAAAATATCCTGTTTTTTTGAATAAGAATTCTCAATTCTGAATCCTTTAAGAAAACAAATTCATTATGTTAGCTACCAACTAACTACCAAAGTTGAAAGATAAAATGCATGTTTCATTAAATTTACCGATAAATTTCAGTATGCCACTTAACATGAACACGTTCACGTTAAGTATTTCAGCAAGATTAAACTAAATTTGAAGCTTCAACAATAGAAAAGCAGAAGGAAAAAGATAATTTTTTTCAAAGACAAATGGTTTCAGAGCATCTGTGATCACCTCTCCATCATACACAGAGACACAAATCTGCTATTATCTCACTTAAATTTTATAGAATGTTAATTGAAATTTCTGTAGGATTTGCACCCCTAATTAACTTTGTATTATTTTTTAAAAAAATAACAGTTATTATTTATGAGTCTGATACAAAACTCACTGTGGATTTGATGTCTTTGAGAATATGGATTTGTACAGAGTACTCTAAGTAATGTAAATTATGTGTAAAATTATAGTAATCATCATTACTATGGAAAATATTCATGTACTCATTCCTGTGGAAGGCAAAAATTTTCAAAGAATCATTTCACAGAAGAAATTAATTTTATCTCTAATTTTCTGTTTTCACTGCAGTGAATCTTACAAAAGGCTTTTAATGACACAACACAGAACCCTACCAGAAGAAATGACTGTGAAGACTTAGCATCACTTAACTTCAAGATCATAATGAATATAATACCTATGAACTTTGGATACGTGAGTACTTTCATTAGTACTTTGGCTCCAACCACAAACCAAAGGTGACTAGGCACTGCAGCATATAAAAAATTAGCGCAGTTTTTAACAGGCTCACCTCTTTCGGAGCAAAGACTTTTAAAGGGGACTGAAAAAAAACTACTGGAAAATTGTTTTCTGGGTTTGTAACCCTTTTAATTGAATGTTACTGCTCCCTTATGTGTTACATTAATATATATTTATGAAACACTAAGCAGTAAAAAAAAAAAAATAGTATTATCTTTCAGATACATATTTGCATTTTTCTAAGGGATTACTCAGAAATTACCAATTATAATAATTTGTTGTTGTTGTTTTTGTCAGCTCCCTTGTTTGTTTGGTTTTTGTGCTTAAGAAAATCAATCTTACCACTGTTTCTTATCTTACAGGTAGGTTACTGCTAATGTGCTAAGAAATGCCAGGGAATCGGTCAACTGCTCTCTTTATGCACCCAATCTACTCTGTATTACAAAAGGCTACCATTCTCCTTTTTTCCACAAAGGATCCTTTTTTTCCCACATCCCAAGGCTTACATCAACCCATGATTTTGAAAACTAAGCAATCCTCAACATGTTTTAAAGGAGATGGAATAATTTCATGATATCAAGGAAGAGGAATTCAATACCTCGGTCACAAGCATTTTACTCTCAAATCATAACATAACTGGCAATGAGGCAGGAAAAAAGAGAAAATACTTTTTCTACGGACAACATATTCCATAACTAGCCATGACAGGATTCATATTCTAAATAACAACATTACATTAAACACCTTATTAAAAGAAAAAAAAAGAAAAAAGAAATTACTAATTACAATCCATAATTCTTACTCTGAAAACAGGACCTCAACAGATGCATATTTTATGAGAACAGCACTAAAAACACAGCCAGTTTCCCGTATTCATGAAAAGTATTCATGAAAAGTATTCATGAAAATATTCACTATATTCATCTCTAGGAGAATATAAGTTTTCCTATCACATTGTGTAACATTCTATAAAGGGAGAAAAGTAAATGCTTTTTCTTTACGTGACAGTTCATTCATTTAGTTTTTCTTATCTGGGCAATCTAGTCTTTCTCCTCTTCATTTTACGGTATTGGGCTATTTTGCCATTACAGAATGCTCTCAGCTTTCTATCTGCAGCTACTGACTATCGGTGGTACCCTTTCAAGCAGACACTCAGTGGAGTTATCTGAAACATTTAATGACGGTAACTCCTCATAAGTAAGTTTTACCTAATAATTAACCTCAAGGGTGCAGTTAAACACTTTTTTGACTTTGCCTTGGGACATCTAGCTGCCCAGCATGCTCAATTATTGTCTCTAATTGGTGCTTAACTATTAATATGTTAAAGGATTTGACACTTCAGGATAGTGATTGAAGAAATAGCTGCTTTCTGTGTGGCAGTACTTCCAGGCACCCAGAGCACCTCTACGCAGTAGCTCTTCCTAAGAGCTATCATCTGCATGTGGAGAGCTAAATGCATCACCCTAAAGAGACAAATACTCACTTCTAGGTGCTTCTTGAAGGATGAATTGAAGTGGTGGCTTCTGGGTGCCATGCCATGATGCTTGAATGCACAAGGAAAAACTATGGATCTACCCTCTTTACCTGCCTAAATGCAGGGCAGCTGTAGTTATATGGTCAGAAAACACTGTTGCTAGAGAACACTGACAACAACTAAGCAGGAAACTTGGATGGGAAGCACACCATAGGGGTTGAGAAAAGGAAACCACAATTCTTTTCTGAATTCTGTCATGTCTCTTCTATGAGACCTCCCACACATCACAAAGTATTAAATGAGCAGTCAGCATTTCAGTAATGGTTGGACTGGATGATCCTGTGGGTCTTTTCCAACCTTAGCAATTCTATGATTCAGTAAGCCATGAAACTGTGGATTCAAAGTCCTGCTCCTTTTAAAACACTCACCACAATATGAAATAACTTCCAAAGAAAGATATTATACTGGATAAACTTCTGCTTTTAGAGAGATGTCCATTTTCAAGTGCATTTCAGGAATATCTGCAAGTCTTCTTATGACTTCTAATGACAGAATACCGCTTTTTTAACATTCATGTTATGAATCAGCTATAAACTGATGGTTAGACAAAATTCCCATGTCTCCTGAATATCTCATAAACGCCTATAGCTTTTCTCTGCAAAAGCTGGAACCAGTCACTATAAGAATAAGGATACTACTGTGAATGAGTATTGGCCTCAATCAAGACTGACAATTACTACATACATTGTTGACGTGTCTTAGGTCTCCATTACAACTATTATGTTAGGACAAGTGGCACAATTTGTTGTAGTAAAACAATATTTGCTTCCTTGATGAGCAACAAAAATTGCCATGCATGGTGGAACACCACTCCCTTAAGAGCTGCACACATTACCAACACAATTTTACCAGACAGCTTGTTTATTCCAAAAAGCTTTGTAGTTTCTTTTCGTAGGTTTTTTTTTTTTTTCTCCCCACTGCTTTATTTTCATATTTAATATCTCACTGCTTTCGAAGCTGCTGGTTAGGGGATAACTGTGTTTCCATATCCCTCACTTGATCTACAATAACAGTGTACAAAGTGGAAAAAACAGTGCATCAGTCAGAGCTTCTGCAGCCCAGTCACCAGCCCATCAGAAATAGAAGAGTGCTGCTTCTATTCAGCTTTTCCTTTCTAAATCCCCTAAATGAGTCTCAGTGGTACAGTCAGCTGTCATACATATCTTTAAATATAGAAAGGTCTTGTTTGAAAGCAGACCAAGAGAACACAGTTGACATCTCTGCATACTGTTGGATTCACAGGGCTTTTCATTCGTGCACTCTTGAATTATGCAAATGACCTGATACTGAAATGCATCTAGAACATAAAGTTCTTATGCCTAAATCTTCACCAATATTTCATAGGAGAAATAACTCAGCTCTGCACTGAGACTACCATCTCACTATTGATTATTCGCACTACTAATTCCTCAAATAATGGAAGCTGGGGCTTCTTTGACTTCAGGAAAAGGTTTCAAGGCAATCTGACTCAGCAAACAGTCATCATGTTAAAAATCTTCCCAGTGGGAATCAGATCAGAAGAGATTGCATAAAACTGGATTTTGCCACTAACAACAACAGCAAATTGCAGTCCAAATGGTAATGCAGTAAAAAAAAAATAATAAAAAAAAAAGAATAAAGAAAAGAAAAAAAAAGGTCAATTGCTTGGATCTCTGGAGCTTCATGTAATTATCTGCCAGAAAAAAAAAAAATACTTATAAGAGAGAAGAAAAAAAAAAAGGAATACTGTATTATCTGTAAACTGCCAGTGATTGCAGTAGTGTTGGGAAAGCAGTTTATCTTCATTTTGAAGACAAGTAATTATCATAACTGTATGTGCTACTATATTTATCAATATTCTAAATTACAGTAATTGACATATCAGTCTTCATTTCCCTTCATCACATTTTTTTCACCAATAGAAAATTAATTTTCCACAAGACTCAAATGTAACACCTTTATGTGCCCCTACTAATCACGAGTTTAACATAGTCTGGTTCTTGTACAAATTGATGGTTTATTTATGAGAAACAGAAAATAAACTATCATGTGACTGTGGCCTGCTGAATGCACAAGAGCTGTATGGACACTACATTTATCCTCTTCTTCTC
Source organism: Gallus gallus (assembly GCF_016699485.2). Classification (NCBI taxonomy): domain Eukaryota; kingdom Metazoa; phylum Chordata; class Aves; order Galliformes; family Phasianidae; genus Gallus; species Gallus gallus. The sequence continues at coordinate 10,578,215 of NC_052532.1, read as the reverse complement.
AATTTCCTTTACAACGTATATTCATACTACAAACATTTCAGGAAATTAATCATCCTCACGGCAGCTTGGACAGCAGTTTCCCCAAGCTTCTACGTACAAACAAGAATCATCTCACACTACAGAAACTGGAGTACTCCTATTATATACTTCCTTATATTTGAAAGAATCATGCTCAATTTTCAACTGATTGCACATCTAAGCCTAATTCTAGCCTGTTTATTCTGTTAGAACATATTGATCCCGTAAGTTCTGGCAGTAAACTGCAAATCCTATTAGAAGTAGCCATTAAGTTGGATAATAAATCAGTGTCTTGACAATAGCATAAATATATACATCACAATAAAAAGCAGCTGCAGATGACTTTTGGAGTCTGCCAACACATGCACAAGATATCTAAAGCAAGCAATGATACCAGCAGCTGTAATGCTGTAGTGCACTGACCTCAGCCTCGGGACTGTGGCTTTAAAAGTAAGAATGGATTTCTCACTAACATAGAACATAACAGAACTTAGTCTCTTTCTAACTCAGGCAATAAAAAAAATAAATGTAGTAAAATGGATGGGAGGAGGAGGGGAAGTCATATTCCTGAGTCTTCGCAACTGTCTGATTTCCAGCTCAGACTAGACTCTGTAAGGTCAGCTCCTGAGGCCAGCAGGAAACAACAGCCCATTAACCCTCACTCCAGAAGACCCTTTACCAATTTCTTCATTATAGAATGATAGATTTTTGTTATCTTTTTATTTTATTTATTGAACATCTCCCTTTTTAGCAGAATATGCTTCTGACTCCTCAGATGGAGTCAGTAGGGTTTAGCCACACACTTAAACACAGTCCAATGCTTCATAAGGAACAGATCTTGAAATCATAGGGAGATTCAACATTTAGCCCTATATTGTCAGTTTCTAGGGAAAAGAGAGGTTTGTCCATTCACTGTTTACACAGCTGGATTTCTGATCCCTGGAGGGTCAACATTAAAGTTTTATCATCATAAAGAACAATCTCACATGTTCACTGACTGTGATACAGTTTACTTTCTTAACTTACGTGATGCAGCTACTGCACAGTGAGTGCTTACTCTAATCCTGACCAGTTTAATCCACACTATTCTGTTGCTCACGTTTTCATTGATCCTGTCACATTCTGACTGGCACTACTGCAGCTTTCTGTTTCTTTGGTTTAAAGAAATTGTTCTCTTCTTTAGTGGGAAATTGATGCCAGTGTAATGAATTACTTGCACTACATGTGCCTAATATGGTAATGCTGTTAAGTCAGCGCTCAATCTTGCATGTCTCAAAGAAAAATAAGTTTTTTAAAACACCACAGAGAGAGGGAAAAAAAAAAACAAAAAAACACATTGCAATCTCCTATTATGAGACACGAAGAAAACGAGCAAAGCTTATTCGAGTCTAAAGAATGTCCCATCAGTCCTTAGTGATTTTCAATTCACAGCAGGTACAGCGTATTAAGCAGCCAGTCTGAAGCATCTGTCGATACCTCGGGCTGCAACAAAGCGGCTGCTACTTATAGGCTAGCCCTGGCTGTAAGAGTTCTCTAGGGAGGCTCAAATATTACAGACTCATGTGAAAACTACTACTGGAACAAATACATTTTTGCTTGGCTGCAATATTAAAAAGTGATGCTTGACCAGTAATTAAATAAGCTGCCAGATAATACAAAATGTATCGGGCTAGTAAATGTATGCAGATGTCACTACAGAGAGTGATCTAGTAAACAAAACAGGAAACAAAGCACTAGCTCAACATATTAACCTTTCTGGGTTAAGCAGGCTGTGAGTAATGAACAGTGATAGGATGATTTTTTCAAAGAAAATTAAGTCATAAAATATCTCCCCATCCTTGCCAAACACAGTGAACATGAGTGCGTTACTGAAGTTTCTGATCCCCACTTACTGCACATCCACTTTACACTAATCATTATCTTCATCTTTTTATTTAAGGACTAATAATTTAACATGCTTTGTGCTGTATGAAACCAGTGTTATCAGTTTGGTTCCCTCAATATTTTTAACAGATGTCATGTCATGCAAAAAATTCTGAAAAACATAGACAATTAGCCTCGTGTTTGCATGAAACACCTGCCAGTGTGTTCTCTGCTTATCTAGCCAGCATGTCTAGTATGCCTCCTGGGTTAAATAAATAAATACACAGATTGATAAATAAATAAATCTCCACGTAAGTGGATTTTACTGCAGCATCTAGACAAGCAGCCAGCCATCAGCCTTCAGTAATGGGTGGCTGAATTACAGAAAACTGGAGAGATCTTTAGTAGTGAACCTGGAATGAACCAGGCAGTTTGGATTAGGATATGAAAGAACTTGTTTCCCTAGGCATAAATCTAGGATCTGGCTTGTCAAACAATGGGGATTAATAATTCTTACAATTTTAAGCTGGAAAGTTTGCCTGTGCTTCTCTTTCAGTATATATATAAATATTAGGGTTGTTTTGAAACTACTTCAGATATTCATCTTCCACATCCTTCAGTTGTTAATTTCTTAGGTTAATTACACTGTATCTATGAACATTCTGTGAAGAGTTAAAGGAAATAAATAAGAGTGATGTTAGTCATTCCTTGGTGCTTTTTGAGGAGACAGATTTTTATCATTACTGTCTGCCTTGTCAACACCTCTTAGTTCATGCATTATTTACCTGCTAAACCATGGTGACAGTGGTGGAGCAATAATGCTCTGTTTGAACCTCCAGCTGCCATCTATGCAAAATAGGTTGAATGCCAAAGAGATATGAAATATTCATGCTTCGCCTTTTTTTTGTAGCTGACAACATCCTAACACACAGAGGATTTTAAGGCTCAATATATCGGTCATTCCTCTTCTACTCAAAATATCAAGAAGTGGGAAGGTACGGATAGCATTCCTTTCTTGATATTACCTCTTGATACAGCAATTAGTCTTTAATACATGAATTAATTTAATTTATTCTTATTATTCTTGGTTATAATTTAATTCAATTTAGTCTTTAATTTATGGTTTTCACAGAAAAAGTCAACCTTTGGCTTTTGATAAAAAGGTGTAATGTTTGCTTCTAACTTGCCTACTAGGTACAAGACTCAGAAATTCCTGAGAGGTGAGATTGCACCAGGATGAACAGGAGATTCGTTGGGTTTATAGTTTATTTACCCTATCAGCTATGTCTCATGGCATACTGAACACAGTCTGCTTTCCCTCAGACTTTGTTTCATCTCATTTTCTCCTCAAACATTTTGATGCTTCTTCCCTAGCATGCCGTTTCTTTGTGGAATTCATTGTGCCAAAGAGAGCTTCAGTCAATTCGCAGATGAGTATGAAGTTGTAGATGTGCATATCTGAACTATGAAAGTAGTTTTTTACTCCAAATATCACCCACATCTTTAAACTAAAATATTTATTATTTTGCACGTTTTTTTCTGACATAAATGAAAAATTTAAATGCAGCTTTCAGTTGCAATAATGTAGATAACACGCTTCACCTTACTACTTCTTGTCACTGAAAGCAATGCAGTAGCCTCAAACAAAAGACATCTTTTGTAATAGAGTAACACACTCTACATTTCATCTTCATTGCTTCCTAGGTATTGGAAATAACAGAATTACAACCTTGTAATATTCTCATGATTATTTTTTTATATGAAACTGTAAAAACGCTGAACAGGCACCACACTCTATTCTGAATTTAGTGAAGTATTTTGGGAATGTTGTTAGAAGGGTTATATAAAAGTTTTCGTATTCTAGGAAAATCATGTAATTCCCCATTTGAACATAGACATAATAAACTGTATAAGAAAAACATATTGGACATAAAGTGAGCTTAAATTTATAATTGCATGTGTGATATTTTTTATAGATATGATGAAATATCTTTTACTCTTTCATGAGCAGGAAAAAATATATATATGATTACCAGTTACTACCAACTTCAATGTCACAAGTGTCAGATGGATTTACTGAAACATTCTGATTTCATTTATCCCCAAATGTCCCATTTTAAACTGTCATAAAAAATTTCCCTTCTGCTCTCACAGAGTGTTGGTACAAAATACTCTTAAAGGAGCTGTCAAGGTTCAGAAATGTCAAATATAAGACTGTAGAGAAATATTCTCCTTAGAGATATTTTGTAAATGATACCTTCCTAGCTTTCTCTAAGCTAAAGGCATTTTTACAAGAAAAATAATGGTCAATGATCAGCTAAGAATATGTTACACTACGTTACTTAAATTGCTTAGCTTACTGTGAACAGTTCCACTAAAGTGCCTGGAGTGCAGGGGGGATCATGATAGTCCCTTTCCTCATATTCCTCCTATGATAAGAAAATGTCACCAGAGGTGTGAGTAACTGAGGAGTGGATTTTTCACTTCCCTGGACCTCAAACTGACAACAGCATTTCTGATAGAGAAAAGAAAAGCAAGGTGAAGTGAAGAAGATAGCGAGGAAGCTCATTTGGCCAAAAAGTAGTAAGACCAGAATTTCAACAGTAAAAGTTGAAATACTAACAAGGAACCTTAGTAGGGTCAGGTCAGTAGATGATAGCTGTAATTCAACACTGAAGACTAAAAAGCAGGAAACGCTTCAAAATCTAAGTGATAAGGTGAAGGAGGGAAGAAGAAGATTGGCAACTGGAATACACTACTAGAAACTTTCTTTCAGTATATTGTAATTTTATATCTGCTGAAAAAAAGGCAGTGATTTATTACCTAGACAATACCATTGGAGTACAGAAGGGAAATAAATAGAGCTTAATTATTCTAGATATAATTTCAATCAATATAATGACTGTGAGTATCTGCAGAAATATAATACTGCAGATCCAATATCCACATACCAATTAGCATACAGAAAAAAAATAGCACCCGAACAATAACAATGGAAAAAAAAAAATCTCTGCAATGACCACAATACATCTTAATTTATATCAGTAAGCATTTCAAAAAAATACATATGGCAGAAGTTTGATAACAAATTCACACAGGAAGTTCAAACAATCAGCAGAAAAAAGCTATTGAGCACATTTAAACTAAGTAAAATCCCCCTGTGTATACCCTACTATGGCTCCACTGATTTCACTTAGGAATTTATAGAGTCCAGCATTCACTGAAGTTGATAGTGCTGAACCATTTGGTATCATATGCAGATTTTGCCCTGTATGCATAAAAATAATGGTCACACTTCCCCTGCTCAGTTTCTGCCCTGTTGAAACTGCCAGCTTCTTGGGACTCCATTGACATCCACTGGTGGACCTAAAATCAGCCTTACATTTCCTTGCAAAAAATACAGTTGCATAAAAACAGAGTATTTCCAAGAAGGCACTGGAAAGTAAACATGAAAAGAAAAAATAAAGGAATCTTGAATCTCTTAACCTTGTGTAGTCCCCAGAGCAAGCCTTACAATCTACAATTTAAATACACTTCCTCACTCACCTCAGAAAATCTCCTAATAGCTGCCTCAACACAACAAACTCCAGAACCACACTAGTTTTGAGTCTTAACCTCCTTTCACAGGTGTGGTGAGATGTAGCCTCCAGAGATGAAGCAGATTTCTCTTGCTCTTTTGGATCAGCGGAGCAGGCTCAAGAAAAGAGATGCTCAAAATGAGTGTGCTCAGTAGCAGGCCACTAAATGAGGCAAGCATCGAAATGGCATTAAATAGCTGTTACAAAGCACCTGAAAAGGCTGAATAACATCAGTGGGGAGCAAAGAAGCAGACCACCCAGTTCTGAGAGAAAACAGACTTGCTAGGAACCAAGAGGGTGAGAACTGTTTGAAAATCCTTTAGTTCTACCAATAAATAAATAAATAAATAAATATTTTACTGTTTACACATATGAATTTTTACTTTTTCAACCTTAGCCTTTTGGATATCTTAAAGGAACATACTATAGCAATTAAAGATATAGGTAACAGTAGACATTCTTGCACCACACAGTCACAAGCAATTAATTATAAATGGGGCAGGTAGAAAAAGCAGTAAACTGATTTTACATTATACTTCGCGTTGTTGCTACTTAGTCAGAAGGCCTCCTGTTCTACTCTCTGCCCTGCACCCTCAGCACAACAAAACAGTCACGCTCACATGCAATTTGGTTATTTTTCACTCCTATTTTTTAAGAAATTTGAAGGTTCAAGCAAGTACCACCACTTATATATTCATACTGGAAATAAACTGTCACCAGCTATGCAATATGCTCTGGTACAGAAAATGTCACTTTCTTTAAAGAAGTGCAAAGCACATGATGTGGCTGGAGCTGTCAGGCACAAAGCAAACTCTCGTATCTGTCAGCGTCCAAGGTACTCAAACACCAAAACACTTGTCTTTATGCATGTATCTCTAGTAAATGCAGTCTCAGAAGTGTTTTTTCATCATTGTATTAATGAATAAGTACAGTGAATTGCATATTTAAATGAATAATTCAGTAACTATTCAATAAATTCTTTTCGTGAAACTTCTAGGAATCACAACTTCTAACAAGCTAAGGGCCAAAGACAAAAATGTAGAACATGTTAAATCAGATTTCCAGAATTTCTACAAAGACAAAGAGCAACAAAAGTTAGACAATATATTATGAAAAGCACACTTTTCATGTAAACTTCTCAAGAACAATAAACATTCAGTAAGTGAGTCACTCACAAACCCAGACCCTGCTACAGATGTGCCTCTTTCTTCTGTCTATATGCAGAAGAGACTGTTGCAAAGCTAAGCATGCAAAAATAGGGAATCAGCAGAACTGAGGCTGCCCACTTAATGTCACTTTGGCTCTCCTGGGACCATCCATGGTCTATGATTAAACCTTTATAGTTTCAGAAGTGTCCTAGCAGACCAATTAGCATGAATTGATATTTATCACTAACAATGAATTAAATTATTGCAAAACAAGTACATACTTATTATATATAACAGATTTTTTGTTGTACTGAATTTTCTACCATACTCTACACTGAGGTGGGCATGGAAAATTGCAACTGTTATGTCAGACTGATAAGCCTCACACTTCTGTTGCAGACAAAGTGATAAAGGAGAGCAAGAAGAACAACATGGTAAAGTCCTGCTGCAGGCTTATTTCTCTCATAGAAGCAGTGTCATGTGTAAACTGTGATTTTGACCTGGAACGTACCATGATCCTATCACACCTAAAATATTCTTTCAATGGATGATTTTACTACAGATCTTAGAAGAACTGCTAGTCAACAGTTCAAGAAGAATGAAATTCTCATTCATTCAGAAACACGCATCCTTTAAAAATCTGCTGTTGAAAAGTTATCAGCTACATTGTGAACAATAATTTCTCTTTCACACTGATTACTGATTTGGTCTTACAAACAGCAATTTTGACAAATAAAGAAAAACAACTCTTGTACTAATAAATATAGTACCGGTACACTAACACATAACATTCTTAGTAATGCAGATTTTTTTTATTATTATTTTTTTTAAGTATGTATGTATACATATAGATTGGGAGGGAAAAACAATTTATAAAAGATAAAATAACCTCTCCTCTACTATATTAACTCCAAACGTGTAAATTCATTGCCCTTGTACTTGACGTTTTGATGCATTATTTAAGCAATGAGATTTCCCTGGTAACTCTGAAAGTTACTAATACATAACCTTACTATTTAATCAGTTCTTACTTCAAAATACAACCATCCATAATATTTCTCATTATATCACAATCAGAAGAGCAACTGGTAATGAAAAAAGAAAAGCAAAAACAAATTTGAGTTCAAAGATTTGTTGATTTTCTTAATTGCTAATAATTTTAAATATCTGTGCAGCACTTCTTCAAACAATAGGGAATAATAACAAATTTTTATACAAGAAAAAAGCTACACAAAATTGAATGAAACCTTAAAGCACTTGCTTATAAGCTAAGAAATATATTTTCAACAGATTTTATGCCAAGTTTACTTATAACAAGTAAGCAGGTTGAAATACTCTAACATATACAAATTTATAACTCTTCCCATTTCAAGAAATCTCTTCCTTATTTACATCATATTAAACTATACATCTCAACACAGACGTGGTTCACTGGAAACTAAGAGAATTTATCTAAGTGTTAAAAGATTAGCACATTTTTCCTTAATGTGTTCCCTAATGATCAACAGAACAATGTTCAAACAGGGTAGTCACTGGAAAAACTGTTACTTTCTTTATTTATCCATATCTCTATTTCACATTCATCATCTCTGCTTTGGGAGAGAGAAAGACTGGAGCAGAGATCTTCCTGCCTTCCCTTTCACACTAAATTATTCTGTTTTCAGGAAAGGTTTACATGACTATTAGAACTTCATACATATAAAGCTTTAGGGTATGATTTAAAGTAGAAAAATATGTAATGGATAAAGGTATTGCTTTCTCTCCGTATCATTTGACAGTGAATTTTCTATGTAATTGTGTGTCATACAAAACAAAAAGTATTATTTTTATACTTTATTATTACTTATATATTTATAATTATTACGTATATATTTATAGTTACAAAAAACAGTAACATTTGTCAGATTTACATAAACACTGAAACCTGTGCAAGAAGCCCTTCCTCAGTCCAACTCTCAGGTAGATATCCATATAATGGTTATTCACTTCATAAAACAGAAGCAATGCAAAGCAATGTAAAACACAGGGCATGCAATTTTTAGTTTTTCATACTTTTATTTCAAAGATTCATTTTTATGAAAAGCATAATGCTAATGTAAATATTTTAAAAATGGAGAAAGAATGCATGTGTCAAGAAAGGTAGACCAAATCTTACAAACCCTTTTGATATACATATTTTTAAATAAAATCTGTCAGTGCTCTTAAGCATTTACTTGATAGATTCAAAATCATTTGGATTTTTTTATGTTCATCTGATGGCTAAATGAGAATAAAATAGCTTTAGAAAAAAAAAGAAAAAAAAAACACCTAACTTCCAATTTTATGGCAATGGCAATTTTATTTTCTATCATTTATTTCAGCTAAAGGTAATGCCATTATCATCCAGTACTCCAAGTGACATACTACACAGACAAGTAGTATTTTTCCTTTCTCATTCATTTGAACCCTTCCATTACAGCAGTGACACATGGCAAATTCTATAGACACACATCAGATCCTGACAGGAAAGCATTAGCTTCTGATTTGCCTATTAATATCGACTATCCCATTTTCAACTGCAACAACTGACACTATAATCACTGTTTTTCAATGTGTTTTCAATACTGTGTTAACTTCCATATTTCCATGCTTGCCACACAAGCAGGAACAGGCTAGCAGAAAATACATGCTATGCATGCAGATGGTTTGACACATAAATGTTTTCATTGTCAGCTACATAAATCCAGACCTTGGCAATGCATAGGAGAATAATTATGGAAGTGAAATTAAGCAAGACAGTGTGCAAATACTACAGGAACGTGTTGCAAGGTTTATGATGCACAGAAGACTGAATTGAGATATGAGGGGAGGAAATTAGCCAAGGTAATTCATGACATAGTTCCAGAACTCAAGAAGCATGAAGAGGCTTTCAGCATAAACCTCATTTATCCACTGTGTTGCCTTCCCATGGGTGTTTTCCTGTTTTACAGGTAGCTGGTTTCACTGGCAATATGCCAGCTCTGGAAACAGTTGATAGAATTGTTCTTTAGCAGCTAGCTTTATGACAAAATTAATCTTTGGGAAAATTGGACAGTAGCAAAACTGGCAGCACTCTGTGGTAAGAAAGGTGTTTTTTGTTGTTGTTGTTTTTGTTGTTGTTGTTTTGTTTTGTTTTGTTTTTCTAAAGGTGAGCTCTATGCATCCCTCTAATTAACAAATACATAGGTAGCAAAGCTGAGGGCGGAGGAATTAGCTAAGTAGGCAAGGTAGGCTTTTCTTCCTGTATTTTCTTCTCATGCTCTGAAGAAAATGACCACACATTCCTTGGGCATCCATAACAGAATTGAACTACACCTACAGGACCAGCTGACTGCAAACCAGAAGCTTGACAGCAAACCCTGCCCTCAATCAGATCCTACTAGGGATAGCATTGTCCAGCCTTCAGGCTCTGAGATCAGGTAAGGAACGACCTATGTAATCACTGTGAGATAGAGTAACTCCATTTTCATAATTTTACACTCTACTTTACTTTTATCTTTTCATCAGTACATGACAAAACCACAATGAAAAGCCTCTCTCTGAACAACTCACTTTACTCATGGTGTAAACTGGTGACTTTCTTCCCTTTGTTCAGATTATCACCATAACCATGAAGGAGCTGCCATGAAATGACTTCACTGAAGAGTCTGTTTTGCAGTTTACGGAGCATTTTGTTTATTCAGCTTTTATGCACTTGGAGAACAAAGGAAGATTTTAATGTTGACTTCTGCCCAACCAAAAAAAATAAAATAAAATTGGAGCAAGATCAAAAATACTTTGTTCAAAATAGGGATTTTGACTGGTAGTGAGGAATAAGTGATTTCACATATGTAGTCAGCAAATTGATAATACTTTTTACACACTTGTCATACTTCACATTCCTAAGTACTCTCTTTAGCAACAGTCTTTAGCACTGTCACAGGAATGAAAACTAACACCAAATTCTGGCTGGTTGTGATTTTTATCACACCAGGTAAGCACAAGGTGCTTCTGCTATTTTCATGGTGTTGAGCTCTGTTTCCAATGATGAAATATTAACTTATGTCTTAAGGTTTGGGGTTGGTTGGGTTTTTGGTTGTGGGTTTTGTTGTTGTTGTTGTTGTTTTTGCCAACATTGCTTATCAAATGAAATGAATTACATGATGAATAAGGACAGCTGTGATAGAATAGTCTCAATTCAGATGTATTAGGCTTCATGAAAAAAAGGCTTAATAAAGGTCTAATCAGATACCCATTAAATATTGTGTAAACAAATCCAAGTAAAAACTGATACTGTGGCTTATGAATCTAAAGAACCTATTATAAATAAAATCATCTGTCACCAGAGCATTTTTATTCGACTGTGATAACAACAGATTTATCCATGATAATTAAAAATGAAAAGGAAAATGCTTAATTTTCTCAAAAATCTAAATTCCTCATCCGTAATCTGTCTCCAAGCTATTGCTCTTCTATTCCTTCATTACCCCCTTAAAAAATTCCAGTTCCTTCCTAATTTGTTACTAAACTTCCTCAGGCACTTGCTGCTCTTCACAGTCTGTCATATGGGGATGCATTGCTCATGGACTTTCTGTATCAAATACAAGATTTCTGATGTTATTTCTGAGGTCATTTCATGATCAAGGCAAGACAAAACAGAAAAAAGGAAAAAAAAAAAGAATAAGGTATGTTGGCTTTTAAATAATTTTCCACTCTTCAGTCTTTTACACTTATTAATAAATTGGACAGAGAAATCTGAGCTGATCTCTATCTGTTCCAATACAACCTAACAACAGGACCTTTAAAAAAGTAAAAAAAGAGAGAAGGAAATGCTTATTCACACAACATGAAGGCTGCAAAACTTGTCACAGATTTCAGAGAGCTAGAAGTTTACATATATTAGAACAGACCGGACATATTCATAGAAAGGAAGTTTACCAAGGGCTGTTAATGCAATTAAAGCCATCTGTGACTGGGAACTCCTGGATGGCACACTCTTGGAGGCAAGGAGAGTACCGCTGCAAGGAAGTACTGTTGTGTTTGCCTTTTTCTTACACCCCCTCCTGGACATCTGGCTTTTGACTGTGTTGGAGGCAGGACTCCAAGTGACAGACTGTCCACTCCAGAGTGCTGTTCTGGTGGTGAGAAAATACCAGAAGCCAACACCTGCATAATCTGGATACTTTTCAGTGGGGTGGAAAGTAGCACACTGCTTGTGACAAAAAAAAGAAAAAAAAAAAAAAAAAAAAAAAAGATGTGCACCAAAAAGCAGTATTTTTATGGCCTCAAAAGATTTCCAACCCCCCAAAATTCCACTGCTCCTAAAACAAGACCAAACAAATTGAGGGGTTGGAGATTCATGATCCTTGAGGTCCCTTCCAACCCAGGCCATTCTGTGATTCTGTGAAATTCCATGCCTGAAGTCCTTAGCTAGGAACATGTAGGGTCATTGTGTTCTACAGTGGAAAACAAAGGTTCTGGTATGCTTCCTATCAGCAGGGCTTTATTATATTTTCTCTGCTTCCAGGAAGGATGGGAGAGAGTAAATATATGGTTGGTACACCTAAACACACATCATGTCTCTGCCCTTTTTCTAGACACACAGTAACCAGCAATACTGAACTGTGGTAACATATAAAAATAAATACATTCAGACTTCAGCAATTCATAAAGCACTCCCATAAGCGTGATGGATAAAAAAGATATAGCATAGACAAAAATGCTAATAACTGAGGATTTTTTTATGCAGATTAAAAAGAAGATGAATGCAAAATGAGACCAATGATGTAAGATTAGGACAACCAAATTCAGTCAGACCATTTCAGCCAGCAGTGCTAAGTTAATATTCCAAATTTAACTTTTTGGTCTATGTTTTGAAGCTTCTCCTTGTTCTTTTGAGGAATTTTATCAGATATTTATGAAAAGAAAACAATTGACAAATATACCAGAGTGGGAACATGATGCTATGCTACATGGTGATGTTTACTTTGGGACTAATGAAATCTCGCATGTAATATAATGCTTTTCTGAAAAATGTATCCCTTAGCTTTTTACAGAGTAATTTGATTTTTCTAATCAGCAACCCTACAGCCTCTTTTTTAGTGCCTCAGTTCCTTTAAAATAAAATGCAGATACCTGCTGCTTCTGACCTGGGAGCTGCTCACACCAATTCTCATATACCTAAGAGACGCAGGGCAGCAGGTACGCCTGGAGGCATTTCTCCAGCAGTGGCAGATTCACGAACCTCAGAAAGGTCAATGACTTGAGGCTAGATTGTGGCTCTGCCTGTGTGGGAAATTCCTGCAGCCTTTTTAACAGACAGGGTTTAAATTGCCTCTCTTCACTAGCAAGATCACCGGGGTGCCCCAAGTAAACAGTTATTTCAGAAGTGCACTGATGTCCTCAGCCACCTCAGAGTCACAGCACTGCAGAGTGCAAGGAAATGTGAATACCCATAGAGGATATTCATTTGTACTTCAGCCAGCCAGTTTGCATTTTCCATTAATTCTCAGCATGTTCAATATTCTGTATAATACTCCTGGTGGCCTCTGTACCCTGAGCGCTGAATAACAGTCTGTCTGTTAACTCCCCTCTTAGGACTCCTATTTTCTTGTGGTTTAAGGCCGTCTGCCAAGGCTTGTCTTGATTACATACATTATTTCCCAGGAATGGTGGCGCTGCTGTGGTCTATCACATTCATACACAGTGTTTTATCAGTGCTATTTTTACATCTTCCTAAAAAGACATTTGCCTCAACCCACAATGCATCTCTGTTAATTAACAGGGATTTCCTAATTTTATATTGAAGATTTAACTGGTTAGCTGTTTTTATAAATCATGAGATTAGCTAACAGATAACAGATGCTGAATTTACTCTTCCTGAAATTTGTTACTTTGCAAATAGTTTCTTTATAATACCAACCACTGATTTATCAGAAGAACACTGAGTTCAGTTTTTAATATTAAATGTGCAAGATTAGAATGATGCATATGTCAAATACAAATTAAAATGCTATTTAGATGATTTCCTATCCAAAGTATGCTTTACAAGTAATTGTTAATTGAAACATTTCTGACTCATCTCGTAAAAACATAAAACCCTAGGTAGGTTCACACCTTAAAATCTGTACCTGAAGAACAAAACCAAAGCACAGAGGTAGAAATGACTCTCTCTCTGGAGGATGAGGCTGCAGGAAGAGCTGCCTTTCCCCAGCAAAGACACAGCCGTAGGCAGTGCCTCCCAGCCCGGCTGTTGCACAGTGCTATCACATGTCAGTCCTTTCAGGGTCACTGGCTGTCTATAGCGTCCCAAGAATTCTCTGTTTTCCTCACTGTTTCTGACACTTGTGAATGAATATCTACTTGTCTAACCTTGCTGCGCTGCGTGAATGTGGGCTGCAGGATGATGTATTAGGGGCTCTACACTCTCAGTTTAGAACATCAAAATAAACCTGTAACAAGAGCTATGTAAAGTAAATTAATGAGATGTCTGGCCATCTGTAATCAGATTTGCTCCTTGAAATACATCCACAATAAAGTCATTAATTTTCCAAATAACCTCTTGTCATTGGCCAATCTCAAGAATCCATGTTCACACTCCATCTTTCAAACACATCACTCAGCACAATGCTCATCCAGAGAATATTTTTCCTCTCAGCTTCTCTGATTTTTTCTAGTTCTCCGCCCACTGCTTTGAACTTCATGACATCAAGTTTAGCAGAACTTTTTCATTTTATTTATTTAGTTAGTTATTTACTTACTTACTTGCAAGATTTCTATGCAAGTGTTGCAGGGCATTAAGTACAATCTTCTTAGCTTTATTGTTCCCCTCTAAATCTCATCTCCAGGTTACATGTATCCATACATGCAAGCTCCACCGCCATTCAATAACAGCAGTGTTGATGATTCACAGCCTCATGTTTTTTCATCACAAACCTCCAACTCATCCAAACTAAAATCTTCTTGTAGCTCATTGACCTTCTCAGTCCCAGTGGGCTAAAACAAGACTCAAACTTCCTTCTTTGGTTAAAGCAAAGGAATAAAACAGGGAAAAGAACAGGGCAGATTTTTAGATTAGTTAAAAGGAAGACGTTTTTACTGTAAGGGTGGTGAGGCACTGGAACAAGTTGCCCAGAGAGGTGACATATGCCCAACCCCATAGACATTCAAGGTCAGGCTGGATGGAGCTCTGAGCACCTGATCTAGTTGTAGGTGCTTCTTTCCATAGCAGGGGATTGGATTAGGTGGCCTTTATTCTATGGAAAAGGAAGGAAGGAAAGTGGAAGGGGAAGGGCGGGGAGGAGAGGAGAGGAGAGGAGAGGAGAGGAGAGGAGAGGAGAGGAGAGGAGAGGAGAGGAGAGGAGAGGAGAGGAGAGGAGAGGAGAGGAGAGGAGAGGAGAGGAGAGGAGAGGAGAGGAGAGGAGAGGAGAGGAGAGGAGAGGAGAGGAGAGGAGAGGAGAGGAGAGGAGAGGAGAGGAGAGGAGAGGAGAGGAGAGGAGAGGAGAGGACAAAAAAAGTAAATTTGTATTTCTAAATTTTGGTCAATTAATTAGACATGATTATAGGGGGAATGAATTCGGGAGCAACAAAGCAAGCACAGCGGAGAAGCAGGGCACGCGTATCACCGAGCGGCGCCCACGCGGGACGGCAGCACGGGAGGGGTGGAAGGAGCGAGCGAGAGTGAGGGCGCCGAGCGCGGGTTCCGCCGCGCTCCTGCAGCGCCATCTGCCGGCAACTCCGCCGGGACAGAGAGGCGGGCGCCAACCGCAGCGAGAGAGGAGCGCCCGGCCGCGGGGAAAGGGGCCTCAAAGAGCAGCCTCGGAGCTGTGCTACAAAGGAATGAAGGGGCAGAGCACCTTCGGTGGTAGCGTCAGTCACCGTCACAGAGCCGTACACTAAGCCTGACAGCTTCTCGGGGTCTGATTTTAAAAGTGCATATTAATTATCCTTATCTGTCTGTGATACGCTGGCTGCAAATTGTTCAGATAAATGGCACCGCTTAGAACCTTG
Organism: Gallus gallus; assembly: GCF_016699485.2. Classification (NCBI taxonomy): domain Eukaryota; kingdom Metazoa; phylum Chordata; class Aves; order Galliformes; family Phasianidae; genus Gallus; species Gallus gallus. The sequence continues at coordinate 10,562,602 of NC_052532.1, read as the reverse complement.
CACGCGAACAGAATAATGCAGCTCTAATGCCTTTAGCTTGAAAAGCAAAATGTGATCTTCAGTTTTATGCACTGTTATATTTTACAATGCTAGGGAAGATTTCCTTCTAAAAACAGCAGCAAAATCCTTAAGTACCTTAAGTACCCATCCCACTGAGCAGCACCTCACAAAGCCTGAGATTATTTCCTTCTCAATTTTATTACTCATACTTTTTGCAAATGTTTCTCTGCCCTAAGAGGCTTCATTACTACCAGAGTCCCAGCACAGATTTCATTGAAAACCATTTTTAAGTATGCCAGCATTTATGCCTGATTTCCCTGTGTGAAAAAGGCCCTGCTTTCTGCAGTGTGAATGAGCACCCGTAGCACTGTCCTGTGCTCCTCTCACCTGTAATAAGCACATACTGTTGACAGAGTAAAACTTCACCCGCCATCCCTTTCATTTCCCAGCAGTAATTGCTGTGTTTATTTTAGCATTTAGAACTCAGCAACCCCTACAGCACCCAAAAGCACAAGTCCCGCTGGGATTTAAGAGCTCAGTAAGAATCCTGAACATCATGAATGTGTTAGTGTTCCTGCTTCTGCTGTGCAGAAGAGTTGGAAGGACGCAATACTTGAACTCACTGGGTAAGATGCACCAGCAATACAATCACCTCACCATCGCCTCAACAGAGCTAGCTTAATTAATGCTAACTGGAACACATCACATTCCTAGCAGGTTACTTTGGCATGTGTATTACACCTTGGTAGTGAAAGATGCAGAGGGATTAAATATTGTACCCATGGCTGAATCAGCAACTTTGCTCACCAACAGGAAGTTTGAAAATGTTTTCTGAATTTTCATTTACAGTATTCAGGATTTTTGCAAAATAATTCATCTCAGTATTTTAAAAATATTTAATCATCTTTGTATGAATTTTGCTGCATGAAGATACAATAACTGCAGGGGAAAATTTAAGAATTGTAATCAAGCAATAAATGTTTTATCCAGAGAACATTTTAGAAACAAAACCATATGTTAATTGTGTGCTAAAACTTCTCTTAGTTAATAACTAAACCAATGCAAATAAAAACACAATTCACGACAACTGCTAGTACATCATCTAAAATTAACTGGTTTTATAGCTTTTAACAGCACCGAGGATGCTCCACTGATCTAAATCTGAATCCTGAACTGCTGAACCCATTTTCTGGGATAAATATAGCTGTTCTTTCGTGTTCCACTTTTCTTTGGTACTTGGATCAGTTTTGCAGTGTATAATTATACTAGTGCAGTTATATAGTGCTTTCCATCTGCATGTCTCAACATGCTTTTCAGACTTAATTAATCTGGAGTTGGAAATCCTTCATGACGTAAATGTTATTAGTCTGATTTAAGAGAGGAGGAAACACTGCCATGGAAGAGAAGAACACCCAGAAAAGCACTGAAATTAAGCCCTGTCTCCTGAGATCTATATTTTGTTGCCACCTTCCTTTGGAGACATGAAACTAATGTGCTGTTCAAGCTTAGCTTCTGGATGTAGCAGGAAATACCTTGGCTTGTACCATGGGAAGTAGCTTGACACCTATCTTATCACAGAATCATAGAATGGCTTGGGTTGGAAGGACCCTTAAAGCCCATCTAGTTTCAGCCCCTGTCTATGGGAAGGGTTGCCTCCCTCCAGCTCAGGCTTTGCCCCATCCAAGCTGGCCTTGAGCACCTCCAGGGATGGGGCATCCACAGCTTCTCTGGGCAATCTATTCCAGTGTCTCACCACCCTCTGAGTAAAGAATTTCTTCCTACCTTGCGTAGCTATATGTAAAACCCAGCTGCTAAGTAATCCACTTCTGTCTCTTTTTACCTGTACCCATTCCCAGAGGCCTAACATGTACGCAGGGAGTGGGCTCAGTGTGAAGGGCAGTGCTGTCCCACATGTTCCCTCAAAGTATCAGTGCTTTCATGGCCAGCACCCAGAGCAGAAGACCAAGCTCAATTTTATCCTAGCAGAAATGGTTTCAGACTCACATCTTGCTCTCTATGGTGAGTGCCTTCTCACCTCATTTTCTGTGAAAGACAAGCCTTTCCCTTACCTACCTACCTATTCTTTAGCAGAAAATGGACAAAATTACTTCATGTAGTTTCGTTCTGTTTGTTTGTGATATGTCTAGAAACCTGCCTTCAGCAGTAGTTTTTCACTGGAGGTGCCAAATTAGCTACTTCAGTAGCAAAAAGGAAAAGGTTTCTGATATACGTACATCCTCAAAATATTTTACTAATTAAATTAATATACCTGAGAAACTGTGAAATCTCACCTGTTTTGCCAGCATTTCCATATCATCTGGCTGTCTGGGGTGCTCGCATAGGAGAGAAAAGAAACTGCATTCTGATGTTTATAGGCAGTTATCTATCATATTTTTCATCCGAAAGGCTTCCTAGATGCATCAGGAAGTTCACACCCTGAGGATCCTGCAGAAAAATGTTGTCCAGCAATTGCTATGCCCAAGGTAAGTGAGGAACTGGATACAGATAAAGCTATTAATGCTCTATGGTGCTCATGTGAACAAACCCAGCTGAAAGACAGGGCTTATTAGTTGGAATATAGATTCATGAAAAGGAAGGATACCTGCATAGCAATATACTGTGTTAAATGATGAATAAGTCATGCAGAAAGAGAGCAAAGAAGTAAAATCCTCATTAGAATTCCCTAGCCTATCTTACTTATCTAGGTCACTATAAAACACTCTCTACTTCTTTGCCTGCCAAAGATCCTTCTATAATGCGTAGAAAGACACTACAAAGTAAAATCACTGCTAACAAGAATGGCATCATGAGTTGTTCGTGTATACCTACGTAGTTATGTAGCATTAATTGCAAAGAAGTACATGCATAATAAAAAAATGAATGCAGCATCCACCTTTCTTCTCACCCTGAACAGTAATCCACCCTTTACACCATCTCACTTTTAGCAAGCAGTACAGAATCAAAGGATCACAGAATAGTTCGAGTTGGAAGGGTCCTTTAAAGGCCATCTCGTCCAACTCCCCTGCAATGAACAAGGAAACTTACAGCTAGATCAGGCTGCTCAGAGCCTGGTCCAGCCTGACCTTGAATGTTTCCAGTGACTGGGCATCAGAGGGAAGAAAAGAGAGGAAGGGAGGAAGGGAGGAAGGAAAAAAACAGCTATTTCCTGTTGCCCTATCACAATATATTCTGCTAACGAGTCTGCCTCCTTTCTTAAAGCCCCAATTTTAGTTACTGAAAAGCTGCTCTCAGATCTCCATGGAGCGTTCTCCAGGCTGAACACCCCAGCTCTCTCAGCCTGTCATCACAGGGGAGTTGTTCTATCCTTTGGATCATTTTTGTGGTTGTCCTTTGGATGTGATCCAGCAGGTCCATTTACTCCTCTCCTGTACTAAGGATGATGAGGACAGACTGAGAGAGCTGGGGCTCTTCAGCCTGGAGAAGAGAATCTCCAGGGAGACCTTATAGTGGTCTTTCAGTATCTGAAGGGGAAACAGGAAAGCTGGGGAAGGATATTTTATAAGGTCATGTAGTGAAGGAGAATGGTTTTTAAACTGGAAGAGAGTAGATTTAGACTTGATATTAGGAAGAAATTCTTTACTGAGAGAGTGGTGAGACTCTAGAACAGGTTGCTCGGTAACATTGTGGATGCCCCCTTCCTGGAAGCACTCAAGGACAGGGTGGATGGTGCTTTGAGCAACCTGGTCTAGAGAGAGGTGTCCCTGCCTATAGCAGGGGAGTTGGAACTATATGATCTTAAAGGTCCTTTCCAACCCAAACCATTCTATGATGGCTCCACATCTGGACACAGAATTAATCTGTGTTGCCATCTGCATCTGCTTCCACGCAGCAGGAACTCTTAAATCCTCCTCCTTAGATACAACCATACGTGGGCACACCTGCAAGCTGGGATCAATTATATCCCAGTGCTCCCCAGTGGGAAAGCTCTCTCAGCTATTTCTCCAAATCACAGTCCTAGGTTAGAGTTAGGGATAGCTCTGGTGTCCAGATAGAAGAGAAGTTGATTCCTTAAGGATGTTGTTTCAGACATGTACAAGGAAGCCACTTCAGAGCACTGTAGCAAATATATAACCACAGTTCCACGTCTAGTCTTCTCTTTGCTATTACTGCTTATATCAAGTGCAGATGTTTAACTACCAATCATTCAGATCCCTGGATTAGCATTTAAATGCCTGAATATAATAGCATCACATGAATACAAGAAGAGGGATGAGAAAACTAGTTATACTGATAGATGCCCTCAATTTAGTGCCCCAGGGCTTAACCTTTGACTTCTGTTGGGCATTTACACATATAATGTTCCTCCCTTATAGCTGTACAAGTGATTGTTAGTGACAAAGATTAATCTGATTACTGGCATAGTGAAAGGATGGAGAAGCATTCGGAGATACACAGTGTTTAATGATGCATATGGCATGCCAGAGAAGCTATATAATTTACTGGGGAAGACACTTAGGGAAAAAGTGTTCTGTTTGTCTTTAGGAATAAAAAGAACAAATTTTCTTAATTCCTTGCCCACCCTTCTTTCTCCAGCTATGAATTCTGCTATAGCAAAATTTGTGTTGCTCTAAAATATGTGTTTTAATAGTGAGGGTTATACTTATAAAAAGCTTCAGTTCTGTTGGCATTCTGGCATCACACATTTGGGACTAATGTATAATTTGCTACAAGCATAGCTCATGGATGAAATGTTGTTAGTAGCACTGAGCAATTTATGCATGTTTCAGGACCAATGCAAGATATCTACACAGATTTGAGGTAGATTCTGATATATCTCAAATTATTCACACACTTCTGAGCACTACAGACACTTATGAGCACAAAGAGCACATTCAATGTTAACACAGTGATAGAAACAAAAGCAGTTTGTCTGAACCTTGTGTGAACGCTGAAAAAGAAATAGCTGCTGAGACCCTGGTGGAAGCCAGCCAATAACACAGCATTCCTTCAGGACTCTGACTGTAGACTCCAAGAAATGAGGTACAGAACCCAGGGGAAAGTACAGAGCATCATTCAAGCCTGCCCAGTTAGACCAGTCTTCAAAGACTTAAATGAAGTGTCTCATTTTTTAGAGGAGCAAACAGAACCTTAGATAGTATAAATTACTCTTGTCACTTCTATTCCACCATCTATTTAAACCTATTTACACCATTTGCTTTGGTGAGCAAAGCAGAAATTGACCAAGAAGAGATACTACACTGTATTTGCAGATTAAAACCTCTTGTTTTCAGGAAAGAATTGGGTCTGCAATGCACAACCCGTTTTGTCTCTGATATAGCTTAGATGGCCTGCTTTAAATATGCAATAGCATTGAATCACCACATAAACCAGAGCTACAGAAGCAACCATCACAGATAAAGGACGGAAAAGATATTTACTATTCTAAGTAATAGGTTTGTTTAAATTCAATATTAAGCTGGGAAAATGATAAGCTGGGATTCACACAGAAGTAATAAATACATTGGCTTTATATTTACAAGCATAGCAAATAGAAATTTTCACTGCAGAGAAATCATGTCTTCTAATGACCAATACGAACTTACTGCTAATTCTGACAGTATGCATTACAGATCTACTACAGTGCTGTTATCCAAGGATTAAGTCTTGCTTGATAGTGTGAGCATGAACAAATGTTACGAGATCAAAAGAGTACCATCTCCTTCCAGGAATATTTCCTTCCCAGAGCTCAAACTATTTGTTTTAAAGAAAAAAGGCAAATGAGTGTTAACTGAAAAGGCAGAGAAGGTATTTCCAAGTGCTCTGTTTTGAATGAAAATTCATGACCACTATTTCAGTATAAAATGAATGCATTACTGTTGTAGGACAGGTTAATTAAGGTCATATGACAATGTGAATTGTTTGGATTTTTTTTCCTACTAACTTATTATTAATGTATATACTTTCTTTTTCTGATAGCCTTCATAAACTTTTTGAAGGCATATTTTTCTCCATGTGAGGTTCTTATCATCCCTATCACCTCGCAGAAGGCATGGGGAGTAACTGATAGACCAACTACTTTAAAGAGTTCACTGTCATATTAGATTTCACTTCTCAATTGACCTCAAGCACAACTACTGTGCTGAACTTCATTGTGAATCTGCAGTATCCGTTAGGCACTTGTATTTAGAAATGCTGATAAAGAGATTCCTTGTATAAACAAAAGGCAGAACGTTTTGGGCAAAGTAGTAGTATCAATGACAATATTTTCCACTGTTCTACTATTGGGTTCGAAGGCAGAAGTAAGATTTCAGCTGGAGCAAAAGAACACAACGGGGAACAAATGAAGAGAAGACATACAGAGAAGTCTGGCCAATCTATCTCAGAGCTAGCATGCCCAGAAACCTAATGCAGGATGCTGTCAATAGGCAGTGGCACAGCCAAGGGTTGGTGGCACATTTTTTCCTTAACCAGAAGGGTGATGCTGCAGCAGTCTCACCACTCAGTCGGACACACACCTGGGAACAGCAGCTTGCAAGCACACACAGAGCTACTGTTCCTTGCAGTATATATACCAACATTGTATGTTGTACCAAACTAGAAACTGCTGTGTATGGAATCCTTTTCAGACTCTCTCTGCTTTTCTGAGCATTGCTCCATTGCTCCTCCTCCAATTCACTTAATCTTTTTTCTTTTTTCTTTTTTTTTTTTTCCTGGAGGAATGCACTGGTATAGGAGCATATTTATTCCAAAAAGCAAACAAATTAAACAAACAAGCAAGCAAGCAAACAAAAAACACTAAGTCCAGTCTGAAGTGAAAGCTGTACATTGCAGATACTGTAGATGTGGGCCATCAGTCAACTCTAGCGCACTTCCTAGCTGGGGCAGACCTAACCTTCAGCAACTTGCAGGGAGGTATCACAGAAAAGCATAGGTTGCAGTAGACCTCTGGAGATCATCTGGTCCATCCTTGGTTTGAAAACAGAGCATTAGATTAGGTTATGCAGCACCCTGTTAAGCTAAGTCTTCCTCCAGGGAAGGAGATTTCACTACTTTTCCAGGTGACTTGAATGTTCATGTGGTAAAGATTTTTTTTCTTATATTCAGACAAAAATTGCCCTAAAACAGTTTGTACCCATTGCCTCTTTAGCTTATTACCACGTATCCTTGTGAGGAGATAATCTGTACTTCCTCCTTAATTGGACTTTACATATTGAAAGTATGTGATTAGATGCCCCTAAGCTTTCTTTTTTCAGTGCAAACCTAACTCCTTAAGCCTTTCTTCGTAAGTCGATTTTGAACACAGGACCATGATCTCCATTTCTAGATGACTGGTGAACTGCTGTCAGGTTTACCAAGTCATTTTGTTCCCTTTACTAATCATGAAAATACATTAGTGCTCTTCCAAACTCTCACCATCTCTCCATTATTTAGAAGTATATTAAAAATGAATAACACCAGACTACACATTATCTCAGCCTAAGGTGATTCTTAAGGTTCTTTAAAACGTACGTATGTATATTATTTTCAAGATATTTATGCTTTCTACTGTTCACTCTTTTAGCTTAATTGTTAATTAGTGTTTTATTGCTTTCTTATCAGAGGAGGTCATACAGCAGCTATTTTGATTAACATCGATAAGTTAATTTCTATTGCCAATATTCTGAAGCCTGGACTCAACCTAGGAAGTTGCTAAAGCTTATTCAGTAAGCAGCAAAAAAAATCAGGAATCATGAATCTAGGAAGAAATCAGGCAGGAGAGAAGCTGAATCTGTAGCCTAAGGCACCTTTGACAACAGAGACTCACATTTATGCAGTCAGCTAAGCCGAGGCAAAGAAGACAGAATAGACACAAAATGAGCAGTCTCTAAGCCTGTATACTGTTTTTCTTCCTGAAATTTGGGAACACATATTCTAATGAAGAGTAGGTGGGAGTCTCTTGGATTAGTCTACCAAAATCACGCTCTAAAATTCTGCCTAGTAACATCTGCAGCACATATGCTTTGCTGCAGGTCTGCTGTGCACCCTGCTATCCTTTACACCTGTACTCATGGATTTTTCTTCTGTATCCACCTTCTACAAGATTTTATTGATATCTTTAACCAGTTATTTTATTTTCAGTTACAAACAAACAAACAAAAACCCACAACCACAGCTTTTCCAGGGTCATGTATTCCAAAGTTTCAGATGCAAAGTCCCCGGTTAGCAGCAGTGAGCCTTTTTTGTATCTGTTTTGCAGTATCATCAGAAGACATCAAAACAGTTTCAGTCTAAAGCAGAACAAATACGTAACAAATGACTCTGCCAACTATGAGGAGTTTACCATCTCACAAAAGAAGGTAAAAATACATATAATTAGTGATTTTTTCAGTAACATAAATTGATTAAGTTGCTTGGCTTAATCACGTAACACAAGACGTCTGGCAGAAAAAGCGACTTAAACTGATCTACAGACATCTTCACAAAAAGATTTTAGTTTCTCCACACAGTCCTTAGTTACTGATGTTCAGACTTCTATTACTCCCACTGAAGTTAGCTTTTCTGAGTGAGGACAGAGAATCTATTACAGTATTTCAAAAACGATCACTCCTTATGCTGGTACAGCACATTGCTGAGGCTCAGCTGTTGAGTGCCTTTGCAAATAATGGTCTCTAAGAGTTCTCATTCCTGAAACAGTAATTACACTATTTTAAAGTGCAGCTTAGAGAGATTGGAAAATAATTTCATAGACTTTAAGGATCATATTGGAGGGGGTGGGGGTGGGAAAAGTAGTTTTATTTTAAAAACCTAGCTGATAGCAGTAGTTAGGTGAAGTAGGAATTTTATCTTAAATTCATATCACTCCATCCTAGAAAAGTTCACCACTGAAAACTTAACAAGAAAATTAATTACACCAAATCAAGCAGACAAATTTAAACCACTCAATAAATTCACTCCAATAGTTCATAAGGCAAACAGACGATACTAATGAAGAAATATGAGAACTGCTCCAAAAGTAATGCCTTCTATTTTATCATGATAGCACACAATATGAGAGGCAGATGGTGGTGGTATGGTAGTAAAGGCTGAACCTTCCTGCCAGTATTTCATTACATATTGTTGCTGTGTGACTGATGATAGCAGAGGGGCACTCTGACAGAATGGCATCTGACACAGAAGTGCATATGAAGCAAAGGTGTGTCACTGGATTCCCCCATGCAGAAAAAACTGCACCCATCTATGTTCATCAACACTCCCTGAATATTTATGGAGATCAAAGAATGGATATGAGCACAGTGAGAAATAGGTGGCATGTTTCAGCAGTGAGGACAGTGACATGGAATACAGTTCACATTCCAAACAGTTATGCACAGCTGTCACATCTCAAAATGAAGAGTGTCCTGATCAGCTCATCCACACTAATCAGTGGTTTATGATCAGAGAACTGTTTACGGAGATGAATATTGGCTTCAATGCATTGGAAACAATGGTGGCAACATTGGAAAATCACAAACTTTGTGCCAGGTAGGTCCCAAAAATGTTCACTCAGGAACAGAAAGAACATTGTATGCAAGTTTGTTAGGATCTATTGAGCCTATATGAAGCTGAAGGTGACAGTTTCCTGGATTGCATAATTATCATTGACGAGATGTGGTCTCATCACCATGAGCTGGACTCAAAATAGTAGTCCATGGAGTGGCAAAGTGTGAATTTCCCATGAAAGAAACAGTTCAAAACATATCCCTCCGAAGATAAAGTGAAAAAGCATAGCTAATGGCAGTGACTATGTTGAAAAAGTGTTTTGTAGCTGAGAATGTGCTCTATCAAATAGTGTTATTGTTCTCTTTGTATCTGTTGTAGTTTCCATGGAAATAAATAAGAGATATTACTTCTGGAGAGACCTATGTATTTTCTGCCAAAATCTTCATAGTCCTAAAATCGGCCTGTGAAAAAAAAAAAACACATTGCTGGCTTTCTTCTGAAGCATTTATTACTAATTTCAATATGACTAAAGAAAAAAAAAATATTTTCCTGCTCCATATCTCTAAAAGTGGTTAATAGAAAGGAAGAGCTAAATGGGACACTGCAAGTACATGCTTCAGCAAAAGCAGTCTTTCAACACAGCTACTTAGAAGTAACTGTTTCAAACAGGATACAGTAATACAGCATTGTAAAGCCTCCAGATCCTCAACACCGGAAAAGAAGGAACTTAGTATTTGAGGCTGATGCAATAAATACAAATAGTCTTATTTTCACTTCCTAGTGCAAGAAAAGTCTCTGATCACATCTTGTTACAGCTTAAGGCATTTTCACTGTTCTCTCTTGTAAGGATGTAGGGGAGCAGATCCACATCCTGCCAGCAAGAGAGCTGAGAGCTCAGCAGCAGTGTCAAACAGCATCCTTAACACCACAGCAGGTAAATGGGGAAAACTGCACGTGTCTATCTCACAGTGGTTTCGGAGGACAGATATAACACTGAGGCTAAAATACAAAGAAATGTGAAATCCCAACCCTTCTTGGGGAAATTATTTCCGAGAAGAACAGATTTCACTTGCAAGATATCTTACCCTCAGTCTGAATCTTCACCATTGGAATCCCATTCCCATTATTCTGGTCACACCCCATGGCATTACCTTGAACATGCTCCTGTAGTTTCAGATACGAGCTCCAATATACTCACACATCTTAACTCCACTGTGAAAATATAGTTTAGCTCAAATACTTAGTATAGACTTTAAAAACTCTGCTCTGAAATTAACCTCTTCTCAATTTTGTGTTCATATATGTATTTCTTTGATTTCTTTTAGATTTCAATACTTTAGCAAGCCCAGAAATCTACATAATGTGTCTCTTGTCCCCGTCTAAGTATCAGTGATGTATTTCTATTTTAAGACTGCGAACAGGATTTGTTGCCTGCTTTTTTTCACTATAAAAAAAAGACTGTCAGCGTTACCTGGGCATTACCTACATTGTAATTCAGAATATTAGTCATTACATTTACCAACTTACATTTTGCTGAGCTGACTATTTTTTATTTTGTATGTATTGGTTTTGTTCTGTCAAGTTTCTTCCTGCCCCTCTGTGGTTTTGTGCCTTCAATGGTATTTGAAACCAAGCATTGTATCACATGCAAATTTAATGAACATGCTGACAGTCTCCTTCTTACAGATCATTAATGATGATGTTAATCCAGGCCAAACTTAAAATCTCCCCCATGATAGTTCATTAGACTCCTCTCCACAGTATAACATACCTGGCCAAATTTACTCTTGGTGTCATTACAAAAGATAATTCAATGAATTTTAAAAGCTTGCACCAGTGTACATAAGCAATGAATCTGGCCCATTACCTTTCATCATTAGCCTTTGTTGTTTGTAGTCATGCGCTTATTTTACAGTGGCATGAAAATGAATAAAGCTAGTTGTAATTAATTTTGCAACTAAGGCTTCATATAACAGTGTCTGGCACATCAGTAAATCGTGCACTACCGTTGCTTCTTACTGATCCTATCAGTCTCACTAAATATGTATAGATATATATCAAGACCATTTGTAAGAGATATTTCTATTAGGAATTATAAGTCTTGGTTATACTTACCTCATCCCATGCATAGCAAACCTGCTGCTATCACCCAAAATCTACTGTATCAGATAGCCACTTTGACGATGTCTATGCAAGTCTACAGCATTTCTGTGACTTTAGGTGATGTCATATTCCCAGTGGCTACAAAAGCATTTTTAAAAATAAACTGAAGAATCTTAGCTGGCTAACACAGTAATTTACAGATTTGCATCACCAAAATAGGGAAGAAGTATTATGCACATACTGATGCAGAGGACAGAAAGAAATGCACAAGGCATTTATGGTCCAAAGAAGGAACTGTAGAAAAATATCACAAAAATCAGCTCCCATGTGGGAAACACTTAAGTATTTCACAATGGATCTCTGTACTGGAAGGAAAGCTGTCATGGGATAACAAGGTTCATTCTTTACCTTCCAAGCTCAGCTATTATCAATGCCATTGCCATCAGCAGTAGATGGCTGAGTACCTCTTCACGGTCCCAAGCTCAGCAACTCCTAAGGACACTCAGTCACCATGATGCCTGGCAAGTGCCCTGGACAGTTAGCTAAAAGCCACTCACTGTCAGAGAAGAATGAGAGTAAAGCTATACTCTATCCTTCTCTTTCAAGTGTTTCCAGTTTGTAGAAAATCTCATTTATATTTTTCCAAAGAAAGCGACGAGGAAGGAGAAAACACAATCCTGAAGCGAGCTCAGCTGAAGGGCTGGAGACCTTCCTGCTTTGTGCATACTGTTCAAATGTCCACTTTACATACAACATAGCCATGACTCATACAAAATTGAACAGACACCCAATAACACAGTCTAACTGGTTTAATATCTTTCTTCTCTCCTACAGCAACCAAAAGAGAATAACCAAGGGAGAATTATAAAATAAGGCCAACAATGATACTTTTTAAGCCCCACAATGTTTGGAGTTTTTTTCCTATTCAAGAGCCTTAACTTTTTTTTTTTTTTTTTTAATGCCACCCTTGGCCGTAACCTCAAGTTATTCCAAGAAATCTGCAGCCAGAAGCTCCAGCCTCGCTGCAGATCCACCTCTTTCCTCCAATTCAACATCAGAGCTTCATATAATGGCTTCTATTTCTTAAAGCTAGTCTTGCCATATTTAGTAAGTTTACACAGATGATGACTGGTTGCAGCCCTTTGAGGAAGCAGTTGGAAATGTTCTGCTGCCCTGGAATGAGCGTGTATTGCAAAGACCAAGTTATGTATAAAATTCAGTGGAAGAAGATGACAATATATTGTAAGCACTGTAAAAAATAACTGTGATTTTATCCAACAGTCAGCGTAGCAGGAGAACAAATCAACTCTGTAGACCAAACGTGATGAGATTGGAAATATTTTTAAACTATCAATCTAAAAAAGTATTGCTGTGTTTATTGATCTATCTCTTCATCTCTCTCCATGTACTGCTTTTCAGTTTACTTGTTCTATTGACCCTAAAAAATCTAGCCTAGACCAGCAGTGTCCAGAAGATAAAAGTAACATTTTAAAAGTCCTTTTTCTTTTTTTTTTTCCTTCCTTAAAGAAAAGTATTTTAGCCATTGTCTATCAGAGAAGGCACAGAATATACTGAGGCAGCAAATTGAGCGAGTTTTCATAGAAATACAGGGTAAGTATTTCATGTTGTTAATAAGGAACCTAGTTACTCAATATGAAGTGAAATTCAGAATAGATTTGTAGGTAGAAGAACTAGCTGCAATTCTGAGCAGCCACAGTATCCCAGTTTCAATTAAAAGAGGTTAAGTTCTGAAGCACAGACAGTTTCACTAACTGCCAATTAGACAGTCTGCTAGAGGGAAAAGGAAAATGAGGACTGAGATGTAAAGCATTACCCATGCAAAGCTTAACCATTGTTATACAGAGACATTCATTCCTTGTGCAATGAAAGGATACTCATCTAAGTGCAAAGCTGCTGTCCAGCCCATTTGTAATTAGTTAGTGGGCTGTGGGGTTTTTTTTGTTGTTGTTGGTTTGGTTTTTTTTTTGTTGTTGTTCTTTTTTTGCTAAATATAAAAAGGAATAGAAAACTTGCAAAAAAAAAAAAAAAAAAAAAAAAAAGTATTTCTTATCCCCTATCACAAATTCTATAGGATGTATACAAAATGGGAATTGGGAACTGCATCTCTCTCTCTCTTTCTCTCTCTCTCTTTTTCTTTTTTTTTAACAGTTTCTATTCTATATTTTTTTAAATCATTTCATAAAGTTTTAGAGGTTGGTTTGCTAATCAATTATCCCACTGGTCTGTTAGTAGCACAACAATCCTTATTTCACCCCATCAGTTACGTAACTGTTTACTTGGAGACAATGCAGACAGGGATACAGATTTTTTTATATGACTAGTCTGTCTAGTTTCTAGTATTTTTTATAATTTTTGTCTTCTCTGTTAATGAGTGCAGGGTTTATCCCTAAATACTCAGCCTTGTTTTTCACATTCAGATTAACTGCCAATTAGTGCTAATTGGACCTGGCAAGATTTCTGTTGATGGACACATATGTACCATGAGACAGAATGAGAGAGCTAATTAATTTTGGATAGGTCACTCCTGGCTGTCGTTTTTTCTTTAAACTCTAGGCGTGTACATATAACTCTTACTTCAAATCAAATTCTTTGGAAGGCATTCACTCTCAAATGTAAAATAGGGAAGCACAGTTAAAGTGGCCATAGCTAAATCTGAACAAATATTGACTTTTCTATGCATAGATGGGTCTAGTTGCCAGATGGAATCCTTGTTTTTGTTCATCTACATTGCAAGTCTCTGATTATAGATGAAACTCTCCTAGCACGCTTGCAGTTCCTTTCATTTCTTAGTTCTTCCGCAGGCTGCTGCCGCATTTGAACTGAAAAGACTTCAGGGGAATGTTTAAATTGAAAGATGCAGTGAGAAGGAAAAAGGCCTTAATTAATAGTTTGATAGACTCTGTACAAATATTTCTAATAGGATACAGCTTTGAAAACCTCAACACAAACCTGAAAATTGACAGCCTCTTAAACAATTAATGTACTATAATGCTTAATACAAGTGAAAGAAGTAATATGCCAGACCTCTAAGACCCCATAATAATTTTAAATAAAGTATAAGATGTAGCCAGTCACCTCTTATTGAGGAATTGTAAGAGCTGTTTTACAAGAAGGCACCTCTAGTTCTCTAGATCTCTTGCTGTTACTACATTTTTAGATGCGTTTCTCCCATGCTAAATTGCTCCAGTCCAACTACATTCTACTCAGGTGGTCATTAATCTTCCAGTGAAACATTAAAGTCTTTTAGGGATAAATGAAAAGTTGTCCTAAAATCTTATTTGTTATTAATTTAATTTTATAATTAATTATTAATTATTATTTTATATAATTATATAATTATATGTAATATATTATACAATTATATAATGATTATATAATTGCATACTTATTGATTTTATTGTATAATTAATCTTTTAATTTTTATTAATAAAAATCTTGGATTTCCTCTCCCATGAACACCACTGATTTGCTTCAGAGTTCTACATAAAACAGTCATGATTTGTATGGACCAGAATGCAACCCAGGCTCTTTTCCAGTGAAAAAAAAAGTAACTTTATTGTTGATCAAAAGGTTGTTGTTTTTGTTTGTTTGTTTTTGGTTTTGGTTTTTTTTATGTTTTTTTTAAGTGTTGATTTTGATCTATTTTAAATAGGAAAATCTCAATAGTTCCTTTCACTTGTCTTCTTTCACTGCTGTTTTTTATTTCATTCTTGATTTCATCATCAAATAAAACACACCAGAGGTTCTGAAACTTTAATTTTAATTCTATGAAATTTTTAAAGATGCAGTTAATCTGTGAATGAAATACAAAATATTGATTTTTCATCAGCTCCAATCATCCATACCACAGACATAAAAAAATGTATTCCATAAAGCTACTAAGCCTCATAATTTTCTCCTCTTCATATAATAGAAAAGATGAAGCTGTATTTTGCTGTTCATTCAGTGCAGATACCAAGCTGACAACATAGTCTTATTTAAGATCATGTATCAACAGAGATGATGATGAGTCATACACTCTACAGAATTTGCAGTGTAAACTGATGTGCATGCATCCCAGAAGGTGATACGAAATGCATCAAATTGTATTGCTGAATGATGAAAATGTAAACTGTGTTTAGATTTAAGTTTTTATGTCAAGTATCTCACTCTTTCTGACAGAAATGAAAACAAAAAGATCACAATTTTTTTTTTCCTCCAAGACGTCTTTCCTCATTTATGTTTTATTTTTTTATGTATTTTTATACCAGTTAACCTTGACTCAACAATAAAGTTAAACTAGAATATACTTATATGGGTATATAAAACTCCTGGATAAAATGCAGCTCACCCTTGATTTAGCCGCTGCTTCACTGTAACTTTATAAATCTAGACCATTAGGGTGGGACAGGAGATCTATTCCACCTCACATTTTTGCCAGAGGTCATTTCACAGTCAAAGAAAGAAATGTGCTATTAAAGACCTTGTGATGGAAATTCAGTTTATGATTTAATTAAATTTCTTTCCACTGGCCATACCATCACCTCCAGGGAGCTGAGAACTTTGCCTATTTGAACTATATTGATTTGCAATGACAGTTTGCCTCCATGCTCATTTGGGATCCTACGTGCCAAGAGACAGGAGACAGTAGGAGAATGAAACCACATGCCCTGTGACTGTGCTCTTTTGCACTGGATACAGCATATACTAAGTAAAGGCATTTTCCATTTCTGCTCTTGTGGATGCGAAGAGCTGCAGGTACACATTCAAGAGACATGCAAGGCAGCTCAAGCAAAACCAGGCAAACAAGAATTCACTTTTAACCTAAATCTTATGTTATATGCCCACATGGGAAGACCTGTGGGATCAAAAAGCTTTCCATATTTTTTATCATTCAACCTAATAAAAGGCACTGAACTTCTTCAAAAGCCCTTCAGAATTTGCTTTTGTAGGCAACAAACACCCATGACTGCTGAAAACAAACACCCATGCCCAGAGAGGCAGTGGAGTCTCCACCTTGGAGATTTACAAAAACCGCCTAGACATAGTCCTAAATCAGCTAGTTCTGATCCCACTGCCATTGGTGGGAGTGTGGGGAGTAAATTTTGGATCACTACATCTGGTTGGCCAAAACCCATCCAACTGGGCCTTGAATACTTCCAGGAATAGTGTATCCACAGTTTCTCTGGACAACCCATTCCAGTGCCTCACTACCCCAGTGATGAAGAATTTCTTATATCTAATCTAAATCTAAATCTATCTGGTTCAAAAACATAACTCCTTGTCCCATCTCTCCTCTTTTAATAAGAATTAAGGGATTATTATATTTTTTCTCACCATCAACTAAGTAGCAATAGCATTGGAAAGCTTTCACATCAAAGATAAATTTCCAGAGAACAGTGGAATTGAGGAGCTTCTCCACCCGCTCCATCCCACCCTCCTCATGGAAGGGTGATCTTGTTAGGCATCTCACAGAACTGCAACCACATCAGCAGTCATCTGTGCGTCAGGTGCATATATGCTCATAGCTGATATCAGATGGTGACCATTAGATGTTTCTGCTTAAAACATAGCACTGCTTTGCTTATTTAGTACCTTCTTTAACAAATATTGTTTTTCAGTCTCACATATATATACTGCCTTGAAGAAACTGCAAAATTTCACATTTTTCTTCTGCTGAAAGTGCATTGACTCTCATGCATAAGTCTGTTTTTTTTTTTTTTTTCCCTATAAAATCAAAGTCTCTGACAATACCTGCAAGCCCCGACTATTCAAATGAAATTCATTAGTATCTTCCAGCAAAAGCAGTCTTCCCTATTCCATTCCACTTGGGATATTAAGAAACACCTAATATATAGTGTAACCTGAATAATAAATGGTAGCTACAAGGAATAAACAAATAAGTAAGATAGACAAAAGGCTCACTAAAGCAGGTAAAACATGCTTCTACTAACTATGAAGGTGATGCTTTTTCTCCTATGCTTAACATACACAGCAAAAACATCTTGCTGTAAATGACTCAACTCAATAATCCTGGTGAGTTCCTGATATACAAACTCCAGATGCCTTCAGGTAGTGCAGGAAAACCTTGGGAAATAAAAAATTTATCTCCTAGGCAAAAACTCTATAAAAATGAAATGCTTAGTGAAAGGCAGTAACATGTTACTTTACTAGCACTTTTCATTCTGAAAAGTCACAAAGGCTTTAAAAGAGAAATGTCTGAAAACAAAATATATCAAAACAGATGTCACAGCAAAATTAAGGCTCCACAGGCAAATACTCAAAAGGCCTAAAATGCCAAGCTAAGTTGAAATATGTCACTTTACAAATACCCTCAGTGAAACACCTCAGATGCATAATACATTTTCACTCAACACCTAATTAGCAATTGGCACTCACTGCACCAAATTAACATTGAACTAAGACCTTGTCATAATTCCAAAAAATATCAGGTATTCCTGTGCAGGTATTTACATGGTTCCATTCAGCAGAAATGTCCTAATAACCCTTGCTGGGAGGCAGCAAAATATTATTCTGCCAGCTGATGAAAATCTGAACTAAGCTGCTTGCCCAGAATGAAACAGGAAACCATAAGAAATCCTCAGATCTTCTGATTGCACCAGTGAAATCCAAAATTTTCCATCATCATGCATGGGCATCCTTTTTTTAATCTCATCCTTTGAAACCACTGTCATTGACAATACGGGAACACTAATTATATGGACCCTAGACACTGACACGTGGGAAGAGCACCTAGATCTGCGAAGGAGGTGTCTGCATCTGAGTGGGCATGATACAATGACCGCATCGCTGAGTTTGACTGCTGGCTCAGCACAGGACCATCCTTGGTTCCTCACTAAATGGAACTCTTGCTCATGGTCTCTGACTCCTGCTCATAGTCTCTGATCCCAGCATTACGTTTGGCCCTACACACTACACAAGCCTTCATACACACAGTCTGAGGGATCAAACAGGGGAAAGACATTCCCTGAGGTGCATAATAGTAGTGCTCAGCACAAGTGCTGTTGTGACGCATATTAATAGCCTGTGACAAGATCAATCTTCCCTTTTATTTTATTTTTTTTTTAATAAATAAAATTGTGATCAATAGAAATTGAATTAAGGATGAACCAAAACAGTATTGTTTTGCTGAGTCTGGAACAGAGAGCTGCAGTGGGGCAGCCCACTGAAGTCTGCATCAGCAAGGAATGGTTTATCCCTTCAAAAGCATCTGCATTATCCCTCCAAAGCTGTTTCAAGTTACATTCTGAAATTTAAAACTAAACTTATGGAGGTATAAGCCATTTTAGAATAAAGATTTTTTCTACTCATAAATATATATATATATATCAACTTCAAGCATTTAGAAATCAGAACAGATCTAAGTGTTTTGATTAGCTTTATTTTGTAGCTGATTTACTGATCATTTTTTTTTATGTAAAGTGCTGACTGGTTCAAGAATGATCCAGAGGGATTTTGCAGACATACATATTGCAAGTACTGATGTCCCTACATAGAATTTTACAGTCAGTATTTCACATTTCTGTTGTTTGTTCTATGGATCTTATTATAGCATATACATTCCTTTTCTGTTTTCTAGAATAAATGTTCCCCATTTCCCCTCAGAATTATACCTTTCCTTTTATGGAGAGACAGAAAAGGCATAAGAAATACAGTCCAACGTACAACTGAAAAACAATCATTATTATGATTAGTATTAGCATGAAAACTGTGATTGAATTTTGGAGATTTCTCTAACCAACACTAAAATATAAAGCCAAGGTATAAAAAAAACTGGAAAAAACAAACAAACAAACAAACAAACAAAAACCTACCCAAAAAAAAAAAAAAGAGTACCAACAAAAATAAGATAATTTTAACTTATACTCACTAGCAATTACTATTTTGGTATTTTTGATGCTGTCTGTTCTAAGCACAGGGTCTGATAACTAAAAATAATTCTGCAGAAACAGAAGGAGATAAGGATGATCATCTGCCTGTACAGTACACAAAATCTAAATACTATAATCTGATAATACTGGATTTTTATTATTGGATTATTATGTATTATTCAAATGAGCTAATCTCCTTCCCTGAAGTCCTACTTCCCCTCAACATTCAGATTGTAACTTATCTTTTTTTTTTCCTTCTTACTGGCTTATGCCAGATCACATCAGTTTTCTTGGTTTCTATAATGTTTTCATTCAGAGATTCAAATGACTAAACTAAATAATCAAAAAAATCTTTCTTTCTTTCACTTTTTCTGTCCTTTGACTTGTGTCTTTTGTCCCTTGTAGCACTACTATGCCTCACCAGAAAGAGACTGGACCATCTTCTCTCTTCCTCGTGTCCCCCATTATGTAGTGGCAGACAGTATTAACGTCCCCGAATGGATTTTTCTTAGTCTAGCTGAACAAGTAGCTCTTAGTATAGCTGAACAAACCAAGTTAACTCAGCTGTCCTTGTTCCTTATCTGCTTCAAGTTAAGTTTAGATCGCTTTTTGGTTTATTTTATTTGATATGTCATAATGCATATATATGTCATTATGCATATGTTACACACACAGAAACACACTCCCATACTTTATAAGGATATCTTTATGAACATGGTCCTGGGCATCCTGGTCTAAGTGTCCCTGCTTAAGCAGGGACATGGGACCAGATGGCCTCCAAAGGTCTCCTTTAACTTCAACCATTCTGTGATTACCTGTGAGGGTGACAAAGCACTGGAATGGTCTGCCCAGACAGGCTGTGGAGTCTCTTACAGCAAACTCAACTGCACACCTTCCTGTGCAACCTACCCTAGGGAAATTGCTCTAGCAGGGAGGTTGATCTAGATGATGGCCTAAAGTGAGACTGATTTCCATGTCACGCTGGCAACACAGCGTCAGCATGGTTCGGAAGTTATTTTGTGTCACTACATTTGGTGTCTCACTTCTGCAGCTACAACTGAGAAAATATGCAGTTGAACTACAGAACATGCTAGGTTCCCAGCAAGGTTTGGCACTGTGCACAAGGCAGCACGCTGGCACAGTGCCGACAGCAGACTATGTTTAACAACTAATGATATACATTACCATAGTCTTGACACTAAAAACACGTATCTAGTGCCAGTCATTCTGTTGCCATCTAAATTCATATACGGCTTGGGATGGTTTCCATCCATACTGGCAGCCAAAATGAACGAATAAGGAGGCTCCACTATGTAGATAAATAAAAGCAAATGTGGGATGTACCTAAATTGATTTGACAGATTGTAGGAATCACTTAAAAATATGAGAGTACAACATAGAAATGCTGGCATTATCCAGAATGAGGACAAGAATTCATGAATTATGTGCTATTTGCTAGATTAGGGAAAAAAAGAAAAAAAAAAAAAAAACAAAAAAAAAGCCACCTAGAAGAAAGCATCACAGATGTTCAAATACTTCAATTTACACAGTAATAAAATAACAAACCCTTCATGCTTACTGTTCATGCAGTATCATTTCATTTCTAAAGCCCTCAGAAACACAGGGCTATGAAGCAGCTTCTGTCTTCTCACACATAAAATCACCATGTAACTAGGAGGAGAAATGGCAAAAGATGCAGTGGGTCACATCCCAAACTGCAGAAGAGCGGTGAAACTGACCTCCCTTTGGTTCTCCTCTACTGCTCCTAGCATTACATCCTATCAAGCAGTACTTAGCATTCTTCCTAATACCCACTAGTAATCTTCCACTTGTTATTGGCATGGTTCTGCAAATAAATACCAGAAAAATCAAAGTCCAGAAAGGGAGAACTGTCTCATGAAAAGATGAAAACAAACAAACAAAACAGAAACTGGAAAGTGCTTTTAACATAAATAGTTTTGCTTGCTTACTAGCAAGTGGGCTATGTTTAAAGCACTGCCTGTTTGGACATGAAATGTCATTTATGCAGCTTAGTAACAAAAACAGAAGTGTACTAAAATAGAAAGGATAGTAAATAATTACACAGATCTGAATTTTAGTTCAAGACACAAAATACCTTGAATAATAGCGCTCAACTTACCAATTCTTAGGCTAGTCTACTTTCACTGCTCTCTTTCCTTCATTTATTGCTACTACATAAGAAAAAGTGATCAGCTTTCTGCAGTTTATTTAGTGCATTGTGAAATTAAGGAAGTGCAGCTTAATTCTCTTATTTGAAAAAGACAATCAAAGCTTGCACCAACAATGGCTAAATTTTCAAAAGTCTATCTTGAATATGAATTATTCTATATATTGAGGTTGTCTCCTTTGAAGACCAAGGATAGAAAACCAATAGTAAAGAAAAATAGTTCAGAAGAAAGCCCTTGCTTAAGGGAACAAAAAATTATATAATGTGGGAAAAACTTCTAGAAAGTATTTTTTAAAAATCTTAGAACTTCACAGCAAATACTATTTTCAAGCACTGTGTCACTTGTAGTGTGCCACAATTAGAATCACTGAATCATAAAATATCTCAAGTTCGAAGGACCCATAAGGATCTTGGAGTCCAATCCCTGGCTCTACTCAGGACTGCTCAGAAGACTGTATGTCTGAGAGTGCTGTCAAGACATTGAGTGAACTTCAGCAAGATCAGGGCCACAACCACTCCACTGGAGAGTCTGTTCCAGTGCCTGACCATTTTCTCGGTGAAGAACTTATTCCTGGTACCCAACCTGTATCCAACTGACTTGTGCAAAGGAATGAACGTGGCCTTTGGTCCTTTACAGTAATTGTATTCATTTTAACTGTGCTCAGTTAGCTTTTTCTTGAAAGTGTTATACAATTTGGCACTTCAAGAACATGAAAGTAAAATCTTGGTGCAAAACAAACACCTTGTATGATTGTAGATCAATAATTTTATAAACAGAAATATTGCATTCATATCACAATAGAAAAACAATATGTTGATAAAACTATAAATATTAGTATGCAAATTGCCTACACAGGTTATAATTGAAAAAGGAAAAACTATATAGCAAAATTTATTTAAGTTATATCAAAGCCACATGGTTGGAAAGAAGTCCAAATAATATGGCGGAAAGGACTTCAAGGAGATAACTTGATCACTCTTATAGAATCATAGAATCACTCAGGTTGGAAAAGACCTTAAAGATCATTGAATCCATCCATAACTTAACCATATGACCCTAATAACCCTCCACTAATCATGTCCCTGAGCACCACATCCACACAGTTTTTAAACACATTCAGGGATGGTGACTCAACCACCTCCCTGGGGAGACTATTCCAGTGCTTAACAACCCCTTCTGTAAGAAGTTTTTTCCTGATATCCAACCTAAACTTACCCTGGAGCAAGTTGAGGCCATTTCATTTCCCCTTGTCCTGTCACCTGTCAGCAGTGAGAAGAGACCAACCCTGCTCTTGCTGTAAGCACCTTTCAGATATTGGAAGAGAGCAATAAGCTCTCCCCTCAGCCTCCTCTTCCTCAGACTAAACAGCCCCAGTTCCTTCAGTCGCTCCTCATAGGGCATATTCTCCAAGCCCTTCAAAAGCCTTGTTGCCCTTCTTTGGACCTGTTCCAGCACCACCATGTCCTTTCTGTAGTGAGGTGCCCAAAACTGAACCCAGTACTTGAGATGAGGCCTCACCAATGCCGAGTACAGGGGCAGGATTACTTCCCTAGTCCTGATACACCATTCCTGATACAAGCCAGGATGCCACTGGCCTTCTTGGCCACCTGGGCACACTGCTGGCTCATATTCAGCCAACTGGTATCAGTACACCAAGGTCCCTTTCCACCAGACAGCTTTCCAGCCACTCCTCCCCAAGCCTGTAGGGTTGCCTAGGGTTGTTGTGACCAAAATGCAGGACCCGACACTTGGTCCTATTGAAACTCATACAGTTAACCTTGGCCCATGAATCCAGTCTACCCAGGTCCCTCTGATGTGCCCTTCTCCCCTCAGGCAGATCAACACTCCCTTCCAACTTGCTGTCATCTGCAAACTTACTGAGGGTACACTTAATCCCTTCATCAAGATCGTTAATAAAGATGCTAAATAGAAGCGGCCCCAGTACCAAGCCCTGGGGGACACCACTCGTGACCGGCTGCCAACTGGATTTAACTCTACTGACCACAACTCTTTGGGCCCAGCCATCCAGCCAGTGCTTCACCCAGTGGAGCGTACACCCATCCAAACCATGGGCAGCCAGCTTCTCCATGAGAATGTTGTGGGGGATAGTGTCAAAGGCTTTAAAAGGCCTTAAAAGGCTTTATAGAAGAGCAAAAAAAAGAAAAGAAAAGGGAAAAAAAAAAGAAAAAAAAAGTAAGCATTAAACATATGCATGAGAACAGTGAAGAAATTTAATAAACTAAATGTGGATTGAATATTAGTTCCTCCAAAGATGACCACAGTGGTTAACACTCAGCTGGTGTTATCACTAAATAACATGAAAATGGAAGAGGCTGTAATATTTCTAACATTTTATTTTAAAGTGTTCTTTTTCATAGAACCTGTTTTTGGGGGGATATCTAGAGTGATACATCTTACAAATGTATATATTTGTCAATGAGGTGGCTCAGCTCTTTTTTTTTTCTTTTTTTTAAACAATCAGATTGCATTAATGGCATTAGATGTGGAACATGCAGAAATCACAAGCACTTCAAAGCAGAAGCCTTTGTTGATTAGCTAGAATCAACTTGTGTATACTCAAGGAATCTCTCGCAGATGAACACCTGTGCAAGAACTGACCTCGTAGGAGTTTACTGTAGCAATTATTAATTAATACCGAATATAGCATTAGTTACCATAGGGGTTTCTAATATGAACTGTAAGCATGCAAATGAAGAAAATTTGAAATTATTTTAGCTGTGCATACTAGATTGAACTGAAAGTATTTATATTAATGTGATGATGTATCCGTGTTCTAATTATAGAAAACAACAATAACTCTCAACAGGATGGGCTTAAAGAGTGTGAGCACCTAAGCACACTACGAACTTACCTATTTCCATGCAAAGAGGAATCATGGACAACATCAAATGTTCAAAAACTCATTATTTTTGCACTCTGTATGCTGAGAAAAAATATATATGTCTGCTTCTGGATATTCATGCATTTCTGCCAGTAGAGCAACAAAAGGGCATCTGAAATTTATAACACAGGTTTACGTTGTATCTAGTGTGGTTTTAATGAGGAATATAGAAACTAAAAAAAAACCAGCAGGGCTCTGTATCATCTTCTGTTCAGACTGCATATGCATGAAGACATATATATAAACATACACATTCCTACACATTTAAAAATCAACAACAACAACAACAAAATTAGACTGCTCACCTCTTTCTGCATTCCATAGTGGTGCATACCTGACAGGACAACCAAAGTGAATTTCCATCATCTCAACAAAAGCACTCTATGTAAAGAACCCTGACTCTTCTGTATACTCTTTTATAACCATACACATGGTTATTATGACATTAATGGTGCCTCCTTCAATAGACTCAGAACATGGAAATGCTATTCAAAAGAATTCAGATATATGGAAAGCTATTATGAGAAAAGAAAAGGAGGAAAACAACCATCCTCACTCCCTTTCCATCCCCTCATTGTGCAGTCAAATTCAGTAAATCTATTATTAGTGCCATAAGCATCTCCAGTACTATGAGGAGACTGCTAGCTTCATTCAGATTACCAGAATTCACCAGTAGTCATTGGAAAAAATAAGATTCCTAGCACTGCTTTGATCTTGCTTTGAAAGGACCAAATATCATTATCCACACCTGACCACAGAAAGCCAGCATTAAAGAGACTATTTCAATGGCATGAGATCATTTCACTATCATGAATGTGAATTTTCTAAAATACCTTCAGAAAATTAAGTTCTAATATGACAAAAATAGCAGGACAGTTAAAAGGCTTAACTTGGTTTGTCTTGGATCTCATTCATTAGAGGGATAGATCTTATCTACTTAGAGATATGTCCTCTGTATCACAGCATGATATAACTTAAGGCCTCCTATGTTATTTTTAGACACACTCCTCATGATAGTAGAATACTGTATGTCTTAATGCTACTAAGTGAGCTCCCACTGCTTTGAAATTTCATCAGGCTCATGAACTCCTCCGGTTGGTAGAGAAATTACATTTTCTGATTTTCAAAGCTGCATAGTGAATCGTGACCTATTCCTTCCCATTGCTTCCTCACATTACCCTTCTGTTGACTATTCTCCACCATATTTTCAATTTTCCTACAACACTCACATAGATATTTGCACATATATGCTGCTAATATCACAAAGCATTCTTTCTTTGTTCCACAGTTCAAGATGCTTTATCTAGGCTTCCATGAAGCCACTATGTGCAAAAGCAGCCGAGGAAAAAGCAGTTTCATGTCACATGTCTCCTGTCTTTGTCTAATCTGCAAGCGACTCATTTTAATGACTTCTCATAAATAATTCAATTTCTAATTATGCTATAAGCCCCCTAACCCAGACAATAATAAAGAAAGATAGAAAGGTAGGGAGGGAAGAAGCACAGATGTCAGATCAAGAAATGCCAACTGAGCTACTCTGCTCATGCCCAGTGCTCCTGCTTCCTAAACCTTGAAGTGCTTCTCTAATAAGCAGGATAAGATTAGATGTGAAGTGTGAGCTGGAAACAATTTTCAAATCCACTTATTTACTTCCCATTTTCCCTGTTACAGAAGCTGCAGATATAAGGGAACTTTGCTAATGCTCCTGCTCCTGTTCCATTTGACTTGTCCATGCCAATCACCTCCTTGTGGTAATGGGATGACCCCCAGCACCTGCATGACCACAAGAAACAGGATAAGCCAGCCCTAGAGAAACATCTACTTTTGATTCTCGTTCCCCACTTTTCTTCTTTAAACTCCTTGGTCAGGTCTAGGAAATTAAGTACTTGCAACTCCTTTTTTCCCCACCATCCACTGCCAGAAGAGGTGAGATCGGAACTGTTCTTCTGCCCTCCTACAGGCAACATTCCCATTCCCTAACCCAGAGAACTGAGTGTGACAGTAGGAGGCCATTTGCTACTGTCACATGAATGACACCTGACCTCTTCCAGAATAGAAGTGCTTCCTTGGCACCCAGGTCTCGCTTTTCTGCTACACAAAACATTGCTGCCAATTCAGCCACTAGCTATTCCCCAATCACCTTTTTTTTTTTTTTTTTTTTTCCCCTAATCAAAATGCAACTGCTATACAAAAAGCTGGTCAAGGTACAATGGACAGCACATAGACAGCTGAATGATCACCTCCTACCTAGAACTATTTTTTAATTGCAAGGAGGTCTCTCAATACACAGCTGAGCATCTGCTCATTAGCACTACAGCACTACTTCTCCTACTGACACTTCCTACCCCTCCTCCTCTCCAATCTTTAACAACTAATCCAAAAGCACTTGCAAATTGCAAACTGTCTGTGACCCATGGGGTTAGATTTCTATTGCGCATATTAATACATTTATTTCTAAAAGTTCCATAAAAAATAATGAGCAATCCACACTCACTATGGCTTTTGCCCAAAATCCCTGAAATTTACTTTGAATGGCAGCTATTTGGTTTGTCTCGATTTCTTTCTGAAACATTATTATA
Source organism: Gallus gallus (assembly GCF_016699485.2). Taxonomy (NCBI): domain Eukaryota; kingdom Metazoa; phylum Chordata; class Aves; order Galliformes; family Phasianidae; genus Gallus; species Gallus gallus. The sequence continues at coordinate 10,535,517 of NC_052532.1, read as the reverse complement.
TATTGATAGCATACACAGCTTGTGGGTTTCCACATTTCCAGTTTTAGAATTCAATATAAAGAATTCAGCCCACACTGCTACACAGGCCAAAGCTCACTGTGTGAAAGCTGCCGCAAAGGTATTTTATGCAAGATAATGATAAATTGCTATAAATCCATTATTTAGTTAGTAATAGGAAGAGGGAATGGGAATTGCCTGCACCATGAAATGCAGTGCATTTGATTTAAGAGACACAGATCATCTGAAATCACGTATTTTGACTTGTCTTGTTTATCTTACATCCAAATACTGCAGTAGTTAAGAAAAGCCAGAAAAACGTACAGGTTGGTTTTCTTTAGTGCTGCTGAATTTTGTGATATATATACCCCATCACGATAGTAAATGAAGCTGTATCTATGCTTTACATGAATTTCAAATCCTCCAACCCTCAGTTTCTCTTGATTAAAAAATAATCATGGAGTAGGACCGTTTATTATTTATTTTTTAATCTGAAAGAATATGGTTTTCAAGAAAAGCCCCACCAAACAAACTTCCCAGGACTTTGTGAGCTAGTATCATGCATCAGTTCTGGAAGTTCACTACAAACGTTGCTTCTGTATGGCCGTACAAGTAAACATGGACTTTGTACACCGGAAGCCCTTGATACAGTGCTTAATGACTGAAGCAGAATAGCATGTGGCTGAAAGACTGTGCCTTCTTGTACAAGTCCCTCTTATCTCATTACTTAGAATACTAGAAAACTAAATAACACTCTATAGATTAACATTAGATAAAGAGAATACAGTGAACTCTATGTTTGCCCTCTTCTATGTGAACTTGCATGACAGGCTTCAGAGCTGATGTTTGTATTAGACAGATTTTTTATGTGGGTCTAAGTTAATCAGCACTGAAATCTCACCATCTGTTCAGAAGATACCATCTTTAAATGGCAAAAGCTTTACTTAAACTTTTTCAGATGGTGAAGGAGAGTGTAATACCCTGTAGGCATGTATCTATATCAAATTTTCTCACTTCCAAAAATCCCTCTCACTTCTAGATATAGGGTGAAACCAAAATATTAAAGACAGATCTAGAGTCTGTTTGCTCAGGCACAGTAAGGAAACCTGACTCCAGGTACCTTTTAAAGTGGGTAAATTACATTACGTTTCACTTCCATCTGGAGAGAATTAAAGCAGGCCTAGTTAATATAGCTTTAAGTTGATATTCTTTGATATATATATATTACTTTTTTTTATTTAGGTTTTTTTTTTTTTTTTTTTTTTTTTTTTTTTTTTTTTTTAGTTTTTTAAGGCAGTAAACTCTACAAAACGGAAACCTAGAAAAAGAGCATAATTCCCTCCTACTAGCAAGAACACATGCATCTTTCTGGCCATCACCTCCACAGACCCCAGCAGTGTTTACTGAGAATGGGGTCCCCAAAGCAAGCCCACAAACAACTGGCCACAGAACTACTTCATTCTTGTGAAAGCCCCAAGTCAAAACTTCCTGGTTCTGAAAGAGCTAAAGAGTGAAAATATAACTAAAAGTTCATCTCCTGGTCATTTCAATTTCTGTAAACACTGAAGTGTCAATATTTTCTTAGATTGTTTACCTACAAAAGGAGCATTATGCTAATAAATATATTGAAAAGTAGATAAAACATAAAAAAAAAAAAAAAGAATAGAGAAACCAGAACTAAGCAATTGAACTTAAAAATGTAATTTATTCATGTAAGTAAAAGAAACATTATGTACACTAAAACCACAGAACAGGCTCTGCATATGGTACTTCAGCTTCTTGGCCATTCTTTAAAGATCACAGCCCCAAAACCACATGATAGCTCAGTCATAATAAAAAACTAAGCTATCAGAAAGTTTGTTCATTGTTTCAAAAGTGAATATTGTATATCGAATAGCAAGATGATTATGAGAGCAACACAATAAAATCTGTAAATATTCACTGTATTAGCACATAAAAAGGGAATTCTGTGACACAAATGGTATTTCTCTTCTCTTCTCTCTGATGACAGCAAAAGGACCTGAGGGACTGGCATGGAGCTGCATCAGGAGAGAGTCAGGTGGGTGTCAGGGAGAGGTTCTTCGTCACAGGGCGGGTGGGCACTGGAACAGGCTGCCCAAGGCAGTAATAAGGACTGCAACTGCCACAGTTCAAGAAGCACTTAGGTAACACTCTCAGACACAGGGTATGAATTTTGGGTGGTGCTATGTGGAGCCAGGATTTGGACTCAAAGATCCTATCGAACCTTTCCAACTTGGGGTATTCTGATTCTGTGATTGCTGCAGTGAGCCCTTGAGATAGGTGTCTACTCCTAGCCAATATTCAAACAGCTCTCAAAACTGCAGTTATTTCACCTCTGCAAAGACTACAGGTTTCTGCTCATGAATTCTGGAAAGCAAAGCAGAGTAGTGTGTGTTGACACAGAGATGACAATGGCATCCTGACTTGTATCAGAAATAGCGTTGCCAGCAGGATCAGGGAAGTGATCATCCCTCTGTACTCAGCACTGGTGAGGCTGCATCTTGAGTACTGTGTTCGCTTTTGCACCCCTCACTACAAGAAAGACATTGAGGTCCCGGAGTGTGTCCAGGAAAGAGCAACGAAGCTGGTAGGGGGATCTGGAGCACAGGCCTTATGAGGAGTAACTGAGGGAACTGGGACGGTTCAGTCTGCAGAAGAGGAGGCTCAGGGGAGTCCATATCACTCCCTATAACTACCTGAAGAGAGGTTGTAGTAAGCTGGTGCTTAGCCTCTTCTCTCATGTAACTAGAGGGAATGGTCTCAGGTTGACCAGGAGAGGTTCAGGTAGGATGTTAGGAAAACCAGCTTCTCCAAAAGAGTGGTCAAGCACTGGAACGGGCTGCCCAGGGAAGTGGTGGAGTCACCATCTTTGGAGGTGTTCAAGAAATGCTTAGATGCTGTACTAAGGGACATGGTATAGTGGGAAATATTAGTCACAGGAGGATGGTTGGACTGGATGATCTTGGAGGTCTTTTCCAACTTAGGTGATTCTATTATTCTATGAAATCCCAGGTAAATCAATTCTGATTTAAAGTTAACATACAAACTAAAGAATATGCATATGTATTCACTGAGAAACTGTCATAGTATGTTAGGAAATAATTCCCACAGCTTTGTATGTACCTAAGCTAAAAAGTACGTTAAAAAGTATAAGCACATCTTTCAAATCATACAAATGAATGACTACATCTGAAATCTACATGCATCATCCAGTGTGCCCTCTGCCATTCGAATCAAAGCCCTTCAGCAGGCATCAGCAGTTGGAAGAAAGCCAGTTTCCTTTTTTACTCAGTCATCTAATTGGTGTCTAAATGGTGCAGACTGCAAACTGGAAGGCTTAAACAAGTTGAGTGAACAGCTGCCTTCCTTTGCCTGTGAAGATAGCCTTCCTATTTCTTGACATTTCAGATTTCATACAGTGACCAGAAGCCTCATAAAACTGTCTCCTGCTTTACGCTCCCATTCATTTTCACAGTACAGCGCAGTCACTTCTCTCACAACAATAACCTACTGATGTTAATTTCCCTAGCATACACATCTGTCTTCTGATGCCTCCTGCATCAGCCATATTTCAACCAGTGGCTGCAGCAATATGCAGAATCCAGTCCTGATATACATAGCACCACCCTTACCATATATTCAGTACAACACTGGAAAAGAACATACTAGAAGAATCTAATTCAGGCATGAAATCTTCAATCAGATATATGAGTTCACTGCAAGATTAAGGGACTCAGTGTGTTTTAGAAAAATAATGTCATTGTTAAGGATTTCTAAAAGAGTTGTACTTTATGTTCTCCTCAATGTGTTCCTTCAGTAAGCAAACAGTTCACAAGACCTTATTTTCAAGAACATGCGCAGTCCTCATTAGCATTTGGAATGATAAATATCTGTGTGTATATATTTTCTTTAAAATATCAGTAATAGCAATATTTAAATTAAATGCAACAAATAATTCAGTTTCATCATTTCTCATTCACTGTAATTGGACCGAAAAGTTCTAGTTTTATTCTTGTTTACTCTTTCTGCATAATCCTATAGCTTTGCCTGCAGCTGGAAGACATTCTACTGAACACTCTTGGCCTCCAGCTGTGAATTATATTTGAGAAATATTGTCAGAGACACTGAAACTTCTGCTATGAACCGGGATGGGACCACACAATCACAGAATCATTTAGACTAAAAATCCATGATTTTTGTCCTCCAAGGGTAAAATCAAATATAAAATCTATTCTTTCTTTCTTTATGAAAGAGATAAAAAGTCCAATTCTGTACTCAAAGAGACAGAAATACTGGCCTGAGTTCACAAATTAGTGACAGTGAGATATCTATCACATTCCCTGTTTTGAAAGCTGTATTTGCTCCTGCTGCAGGTTGGCTAGCTCTCCATATGCCGCGAACAGGAAGGTTTTTCATTTAGGTGCAAAGTAAATATTTCCCTGTTAACTTTGTATTTAATAATTTCATTCATTAACAATTTTGGTGAAGCTGAAAAGAAGAAGCACATATATTTTCTTATCAAGTTCCAAACTACGTATCCACAGTGACACCTTGAGAATGAGCATAGGGTGTTCTCTTACCTTTGCAATTCAAAACTGTTTTTGTACTCTTACATGGAACAAAATGTTTTATCAATAATTTAAATAACAAAGTCTGCTGAGCATTAACTTACAACTGAAAGTAAATAAGCACTGAAGCTTTGTAGAATTGACTGACACTGCATTAGCAACAGGATACCATTCTATTTCTTTACTGTTGCTTTATTTTAAGTGTAAGATACCATGATGCACTGTGATGGATGAGCTCCAGATCTTATAAATATAAGAGTGACAAAAGTATACATGTATCACTCCCTGTAGAATGTTAGATCACAACTATGTGTTAGCACTGACCAGTGCTGAGCAGGAATAACTGTTCCCAGAGTCACTCATCTCTTCACGAGAGCGATTAATATATATATGTATATATATATATATGTATATATATACACACACAGAATTTGTCCTAGTGTGCTCTAAGCATGAACAATCTTGCATAGCAGTAAATTCCTATAATGCTTGAGGAATATGGCACACTGACAGACTCAACCTTATTAACAGAATTAAAAAGCACACATCTAATAACATAGCTGTCTCAGAAACAGAGTCAAGGACCAACACATCACATACACACACACACACACACAAAAAAAAAAATAGGACTGTGAGCAGGAGAAATACACCATGAAAGTACAGAAGAAAAATTCTGGAATCCAAAGGATAAGCATTGAAATAAAATATAATGAAACACTGCAATGCAGAGATAAAGAAGTTAGTACCAGTCTAGTCTGCTATGGCAAAAACGGGGAAATAAGGCAGGATTTCTTCTTTGCCATGATTTTCCTTATCTTGGTGATAGCACCAAGAACAAGGATGACATACATAAAAATACAAGTGAATGAGTATGAATCAAGGAGGCACATACACATTTTTCATCTCTATGAATTTTCACCCATCTACTGGAACATGCCCCTTTCCAGTATTCATTTTCTTATTATTGCAACAAAAAACAGCTATTACAGAACAATACTGTGACAGTGTTCTGTGCTAAGAGCATCTTAATTAATTGTGGAAATGAAGCAAGTGCTACCTTAAAAAATGTCCTTTGTATCAATGAAAAAATAATAAATCGTGTGCTTACAAGCTCTTTGGAAAAATAAGTGTGCCCATTTCTTGCTCTTCTTATCAGCAGTTGAAAGGTAAGTTCTCAGACTCTGCTTGCCTCACAACTTCTCTTCAAAACTTCTCTGAACTTCACTTCCCCTCTCCACAGGGATTTTAAATATATTCCTTTCTAAAATTCAAAAAATCAGAGTGGAAAAAAAAATGGTTGTACTGTATTGCTGGAAAGGAAAGAGGAACTGTGCGTCTGAAAGTGAGTAATCAATGGCTTGCCATTTAATTGGTGGCTGGTAAAAAGCAGAGCACATGAGGGGTCAATAATGAGGCCAATATTGTTCAATACCTTCATTGACAACCTGGATGATGAGACAAGGCACATTCTCAGCAAATATAAAGGTGATACTAAATGAGGCAGTGTTTGACATGTTGAATGTCAGAGTTCAACCCAAACAGACCTTGACAAACCTGAGAACAGAGTCAAATGAAACATCCTAAACAAAAGGACAAAATTCTGTACCTACAATGGCATAATCCCATGCATCAAAAGCAGTTGGGAACTAACTGGGTAGAACACCCTGTAGAAAAGGACTCGGAGCAAAGGCCACACCAAGAATGAGTCAACACAGCTCTCATTGCAAAACAGGCAAAGCATACTTCAGCTGCACCAGGAACAATGTAGGAAGTAGACTGAGCAATATCCTTACTCTGCACAACTAGGGGGAGGCTGCATCCAAAATATTGTGTCCAGCTGCACTTTATCTTCAACTGAGAAATAAGAATGGGTTCAAAAGAGGACTACCAGGATGGTCCTGGGCCCAGAACATGTGATCTAGAAGTTGAGGCTATTCAGTTCAACAAAGAAGAGGCTAAGGGCTCATTTAGTAGAAAACTACAATTGTTTGCAGTATTGACAGACAATACAAGGGTCAGTTACCACAAATCGTTGCTTTAAAAATTCAGGTTTTATGTTAAGGAGAAAATGTTCACATAGAGAGTGGTGCAGCTCTGAATTAGGTCACCCAGAGAAGCTCTTGAATCTCCACCCTTGAAGGTTTTCAAGACTTGACAAGCTAACACTACAGCTGACCCCAGTTCTTGTGCTGGAAACAGTCCCACTTGAAGCAGTAGCCTGAATTAGATGACCTCCAGAGGTCTCCTCCCATTAACATTTCCATCATTTGATAGTCACTGTGACATACATGCAGTTGGCATATGGCAGAAATATTTAATCTATAAATTATTCAGTCTGAAGAAGAGCCCCAAAGGTCTGTATTTCAAAGCAGCGTTTTGAGAAGCACAGCATACACACTCTTTGACTGCACTTTGGGAGTGGCACAGAGAAGCAAATAGGACAGAAGGGGAAAGTGTAATAGAGGAAAGACTCAGACTGTCTGGGTTGAAAGTGTGTGGATCTCTAGGAAAATGAATAGTAAAGAAATAACAGAAGGTTGGGAAAAAGATAAGATATAAGAAGAGAAACCAGCTGGAAGAGTTGGAACTGTTGACGAAAGCAGATGGAAGGAAACCTCTGGAGGTTCCTCTTGCTCATGAAGACTCAGTCTAAGATGAACAGCATAAAAGAGAAAGGAGGAACTAATTTTCTCTAGGCAAAGATTTAAGTAAAGTACAGTACAGTATCTGTGAGGGACTTCCAGAGGTTTAAGAGACTCTCTGATAGAAAAAAAGTAACTTTTTGTGGCACAGATGGAAGATGGTGCTTAAAGACAGGATTTGTCTATTCACCTTAAATGCTGTGGTCATGATCAGTGACTCAATAGTGTTCAAAAAAAGACAAACATAAGGGCAAGGAGAAGTCAACACATAATCAGTGTGTCAAAAAACAGCTACTGAAAAACAATTTTTACATTTTGTCAGAAATGTAAATCAACAGACACTGATGCAGAATTAATTAAGAGCTACTGCTGACTGCTAAATTACTTAATTTCAAGCTACTAATTGATCAGCAAGAATTTCTGAGTAAGTTAATTAAAGAGAAAGAGTTTGTTTTGGCTATTAAAATCGAGCCCTCAGGAAAGGCCATAGGTTCCAATGTATCCCACTGAATGCTTTGCATATGAGGCAGTCGAATTTAACTCTGCAATAAAGATTTTAGGGTGCATATTCCACCCAAATCTTTGTAGAAGACTCTTTTTTTTTTTTTTTTTTTTCCCAAACCTAAAGGAAATCTTACTTTAAAATCAATGTGGCAAAGAAGTAGCTTTTTAGTGCAATTCTACTATATACAAACTTTGGAGTGTACACTTAAAGACAGAATAAGGTCTGCAGAAATTTTGCATTTTTTTTTTTCTACCTGGCATGTCATCAAACTTCAGCTTGTCAAATTGCTTTTGACAAACAAGATTTAAGTAGTGTGAAGAAATTTAACACAAACATCCCCAAAAATGCTGCTGCTGTTTTCAGAGGCACAGTACCATGTGACAATTCATTGTAAAGGTCTTTGAAAACAGTGCTGGAGCTCTCCTTTCCTTTTTTTTTTTTTTTTTAGTCTTCTATCGTGCTGAAATAAAATCAACAAGTTTGATTTCCATTTTTCTTCTAGTTGGATTCATCTGGCCTCACAGGAATTGTAGTGGCAGAGCACCATGTCCACTACCATCTCTTTGCTCTGTAGTCTTTGCTATCTCCTCTCTCTGTGAACTGATGTTACAAACTAAAACCCATAGCAGCTACAGATGAGGTGAGAAACTCTAAGACCTGAGTTAACACAGATATCCTTACTGTATCCAATGATTTTCAATTTGTTCTCATTCTTTACTATTGAAAGGTTTTTCAAAATGTCACAGTAGAACTTTTGTAACCGCCCCTCTTGTTCAGCAAGAAGCTTTTAGAATCACTGAATCATTAAGGTTACTAAAGACCACTAACATTATCTAGTTCAACTATCAACTCATCACCACTATGCCTGCTAAAACAAGTCACATCTATGCATGTCTTTGAAACCTCCGGGGATGGTGATTAGCTAGCACCAGATTTCCAATTTGAATTTTTCTTCATTAACTTGGAATTAGATCTCAGATTGAGATATGTTAATGTTTTGCTAATTTAAGAACTCAATTTTAGAATTTCAACCCAAAATGACAATGACTGCACACAACTGCACATTTACACAGTAGTTTTGAAAACTGGGGGAATGCATCTTGCAAAACAGCTGCTCTTGCAAGTTGCAGCATGCGTACATGTGGGACTCAAGATCACAAATTCCTTGTAGTTTTGGCTTCAGCCAAGACGTACATATACAGAAACAGATCCTAATGATGAAGAATGAAATATGAATTGAATTTAAAAAATGCTAAAGTAATTAGATTCAGGGGTTGAGTTGAACTGACATTAGATATGTATTCTAATGTAAATGGCATTTACTCCTTTCTGAATCCAAATGTTTCACTGTCAATTCAAACCAATTAGTACTGTCTGGCTCTAAATGCTGCCCTTTATCTCCTCTCCCTTCATCATACACACTTTCATCATTTCAAGCTGATCTCACAACTCATCAGTCAAAAAAAATTTGCTTAGCAATTCAACAAAAGCATAGGGTAGAGATCTTTTTTACTGTCTGATCTTCTTAACCTGATATGCAGTACTGCATATTTGTCCATAATAAACATTTCTCCTATACTACCTTCAAAGCAATCATAAATGAAATAGATAATATTAAAAAATAAAAAGAGAAGCAAAGGCTTCTGCAACACAGTCACGGTTACATAGCACAGAGGCCTTTGCATTTGTTATTATTTTTAGATCTACTTTCTCATGCCTTCCAATGTCTGGTACAAAGAACCAGAAACAGTGGCAGCACATTATTATATTCTTCTGAGGTTGTTCCAGTGCAGGTTTGCATATGACAGAACACTTTTATTATCTTTCTTAAGGATGGTAAAGAGAACATGTCTTCCGCATACCAAACCCCTCAGTGCTCCCTGTCTGAAAAGAGTCAGTGAAAACTGACAACTTGTCAAACTAATCAGATTGCTTGTAATTTTGCTGCCATCTGATGTATTCTCACAAAGGGAACTTCTCATCTGTTTCTCCAGAAATGAAAAGTCTTTTGCCAGCATTTGTACCAGAAATGTGCAACCAACTCATCTTGGCAATGACTCTTTTGATTCCATTTCTCAGTTTTTCTCCTTGTCCCTCCTGCATTTTAACAGTTTTTTTTTTTTTAAAAAAAAAAGATAATTGTTCACTGACAAATTCTCCATTTGTGTACTTGCAATTTCTGTACCGTTTCATGCCCTTCATATTATGTTCATGCATGCTTTCTGAAAGCAAACAGAGCTTGTAAGTGACTGATATTTACTACTCCATATGAAAATGCTTAATCCCAGAGTGAATTTTGCAGAGTGAAAGCTACTCAGCTTTTTTGTACTTTGGCAGTTTCTTTAACTTTCCACATCTGTGGAATAACACCAGGTAACATGGATAACACCAGGTTATCTAAACTACTCCACATCTTCCTCTCGTAAATTGTAAGAAATAACAAAAAGGTAAAAAGATTTCTCTTAAATTAAAAATTGGAGTAGCTGCAATTTTTCTTTTTTTTTTCTTTTCTTTTCTTTTCTTTTCTTTTCTTTTCTTTTCTTTTCTTTTCTTTTCTTTTCTTTTCTTTTCTTTTCTTTTCTTTTCTTTTCCTTTCTTTTCTTCTCTTCTCTTTTCTTTTCTTCTCTTTTCTTCTCTTTTCTTTTCTTCTCTTTTCTTTTCTTTTCATTTTATGATCCAGTTCTTAATGAGATAATAATAAATTAAAAAGATCTTTGTGATATTTTAAAAATAGTAAGTCCTCTGTATTTGCTCTCCAATATGTTCTATAATTTATGGAAAGATTAGTTAATTTCATTTAAACACATACTGATATTTGTTAGCTGAAGATTTAACTCAGTAACTGTGTCCCTATAGCACGATAACACAAAGAATAACAAATCAGGCTTTAATAAAGGCATATTCTCAAGCACAAGCACTACACAATGTTTTAGTCACCAAGCAGACACGTCTCAACGGTGATGCCGATTAAGTGGCAATGTAAACCTTACTGCTTTAATTAAACACAAGAACTTACAAAGGACCTCCAGCGAGACTTGTATCTCTTAGAGCAGTTTTCTGAAAAGAAACTGGTGAATGCAATACTTTCGGATGCTTCCCCGAGTGCCCCCAAGTCAGGTCCCCTTCTGACCAGAATTATTTGAAATACAAAGATCCACCCCAAAAAGAGGAGTCAGCACAGACTGTCTGCTGTTCAGTACTTCCATCTTAACTCTACTGCTCTTCTGGATAGGATAGCACAGTTGGTCACTTAAGGTAAAAGAGCACTTCTCCTCAGGTTCCTATCCAGATCTATCATTCCTGCAAGGAGTTCTATAATTATCCCAGGAAGGGGCCCTCCTGCAGAGAACCCGTGGCCTGTATGCGCTTTTTGTACTCACTCCAATGAGACAAGTACCATCTAGCTGGGTTTAACACTATCATTTTCACTGAGAACCTGTAATTATCTTCCAGAGACACTTCAGTCTGTTTAACTGATGAAAGGCCAAAGACTCTCACTGGCACAGAGTGACAAATCACAGCCAGATAGGGGAATATCTCGTCAGAGCTGATTCACATAAAGACGCAGCATTTAATGGCATTTGCACAGTATTGCAGTTTAATGTCCTTCTGCGACTCAAGCTCCATACAAGTATTCCACCTATTTAATCAGTTCTACTCCATTCACTCCTTTAATATACAGCTAGTGTCCAAGGCAAGTCTGATTATTTTCTCATAATGCTGTAGGAACTTTGCTGCTCTGGACTCAATGGACTGCTCCTACGATCAGCAGTGGGAACTGGATCTGAGAGATGAAGTTTATAAAAGATGATAAATATTTATCAGGATTATCTTTATTAACAGACAATTGCAGTAATAATTCCAAGAGCATAAAGCAGTACATTCTTTGTCTTATAATGGGAAACAGAATTACAGTATCACCAAGGCTGGAAAAGACTTCCAAGATCATCCAGTCCAACCATCCACCTATCATCAATATTTCCCACTAAACTGTGTCCCTTGTTGTTAGTACAACATCTAAATGTTTCTTGAACACCTCCAGGTACAGTGACTCTATCACCTCCCTGGGCAGCCCAGGTTTTCCTAACGTCCAACCTGAATCTCCTCTGGAACAACTTGAGGCCATTCGTCCTATCCCTAGTTACATGGGAGAAGAGGCTGACCACAACTTGACCTTGCCACAACTTCCTTTCAGGAAATTATAGAGGGCAATAAGTACTCCCCAAGCCTTCTCTTCTCCAGCCTGAACAATCCCAGTTCGCCAGTTCCCTCAGCAGCCCCTCATAAGGCTCATGCTCCAGACACCTCACAGCTTTGTTGCCCTTCTCTGGACACGCTCCAGGGCCTCAATATCTTTCTTGCAGTGAGGGGCCCAAAACTGAACGCAGTACTTGAGGTGCAGCCTCACCAGTGCTACATACAGAGGGATGATCATTTTTAGAACTGAAGTAATTTTTTAAATAGTTAAGTACAGTATAATTTCCTAAAGCAGAGTTTGTCTTCATTGGCTTCATCAACTTACTGAAGTGTTTGATCTCACAAAAAAAAAAAAAAAAGTCTTTTTCCTTAAAAAAAAGAAACATCACTTCAGCAGGGAAATAATAATTCACACACTGTTAACTTCTCCAGATAGCACCTAATCAGGCTACAAACTAGGACCAAAGCAATACAGCAGATTTAGAAGATAGAAAGTGAGTATATACTCAGCATAGCACTTCAAGCCTCTCTAGATCTGAACAAATTAAACATGGTTCTCTAGTCTTTGCAATCATCCTCGTCCCTAAAAATTTATTTGAGGGTCCTAGCACTGAAAGACACTTAGATTTACTTGCTCATCTGCACTGTTCCCACAAAAACTCCCTTTTGTGTTCACAAGATGTACTAGAAACTTGAATCACTTCCTCAACAACAATACTGCCCCATCATTTTTTTTTCCTTCTTTACTTATAGTCTGTTATTAGAGTACAGAGCAGATAAAAGGGGGAGAAGGAGAGAAACAGGAAAAGTAGGATCAAGATTCATCTGACCAGAGGTGTACAGCAGAGGCAGTCCAGTCTTTCTCTGATCTACAAGTAGGTGTCTAAAGTGGACCAAATGAATTGTGAAATAGCCCTGGAAATGGCTGTTTCTCTCCACTGCTTGCAAAGTTTGTTTAGATAACTAGCTTACGAGCTGACATTTATATCACAGAAACTGGAATTTCTTTACATGAAAGTGTGACCAAACAATCCAAATCTTCCAAAGGAAATTATCATGTGTGTTTTAAGCTCTTAACCCTAGCAAGAAGGGTTATTCAGCTAACAACATGTAAGAAAAGGACTGAAGCACAAATCCTGCCATACAAGCATTAAACCAACAATTAAACTACAACATATTCATGTTCATAGTTACTAACTCATCATATCATAGAATCCTACAATGGTTTGTGTTGGGAGGAACTTTAAAGATCATCTAGTCTGACTGCCCTGCCATGGGCAGGGACACCTTCCATTAGATCACATTGCTCAAAGCTCTGTCAATCCTGGCCTTGAAAATGTACAGGGATGGAGCATCCACAATTTATCTTGTTCCAGTATCACATCACTCTAGTAGCACAGAATTTCTTCCCCACATCTAATCTCAATCTACCCTCTTTCAAATTAAAACCATTACCCCTTGTCCTGTCACTATAGGCCAAGCAAAAACGTCCTCCTGTTACAATGAAACAAATTACATCACAATAAGTAGGATTTGTGAGCATGAATACCTCAATGTGATGTGATGACTTCTTTTGCAATATTCCAGAAAACCTGAAATTGATCCACTGTATAAAAACCAAATGTAAACTGGACATAAGCATCATTGGAATCTTCACTGGCAAATTTTGGTGGTTTGCTTCTCCAAAATACTGTTAATTCACTTTTATATTTTAATTTTTTCCAACAGGCTTAACTACAGCTATGAACCAAGCAAAACCTTTTGTTTTGCTGAATTTAGAAAAGGATCCAAGGATCAAGCCTGAATAATTATGTCTGCTGACAATAAGGTCTCCCTTGAGGGACCAATATGCCCACTGTTACGAAATATCAAACCATAGTAACATTTATCTGTATGAGCTGAAGTCTCATAGCATCAGTCCTCACTTCAAAATCAATAAAACACTGTGATGCTTAATATTTTATTGCTTCTTCTTAGACTGTCTTTCTCAGCTTTCACTGAGTTACTAGCTTTTAGTAAGTCACAAAAACCACATGAGCCAAAATAGGATTTAAAGTAGTATTTCAGTCTCTGTTACTGCAGCTTTGTTAGAACCTGTATTGGAGAGGAATTTATCAAGGGTCCTGCCTAGTACGTGGCAAATTAGGATTGGAGTCTTTACCTCTTCAAAATATGCCTACTAGAAGAAAGAGCTCTCTGGCTGTCTGATGGCTGCTGTTAAAGGGGTCAAAAATAATTAATGTGCTAGAGGCTCTCTTACTGCTGAAGTTAATGAGATTTACTGTTCTGACAATTAAGTGCTCTTGTGTCACCTATTTTGTCTCTTTTAATGACAACTTTAGGTTTTGGAGTGCATGTATTAAATTAGATTTAGCTATATCAAATTATGGTGACCTATGCAAAAAAAAAAAAAAAAAAAAAATCCATATCCTATAGGCAATGTATGAAGCTGAGATTCTTTCTCAATTCTTGACTGAGAAACACTAATACAGAGAAAATTCTATGCCAACACAAAGCAATCCTTTCACCCTCTATCATTAAGGAGCTGTATCAGCCAGGTAAATCAGCTTACTATGTGCCTTGTTTTTTTCTGAGGTAGAAAAAGTAGTTTGTAGGGTGCTGATTTGCCATATTTTCAACTGTGTACTGTTGTTCACCCTTCCTGTTTTGCAGTTTTCAGGTAAGTTCCGTAGCTCCTAATCCACAGGTAAACAATATCCTACAGTCTTCTCTTCCACATTACATGTGAAATTACTTTACAGTCTATTCTCACCCGTCTTTTGACTCAAGCCAACATCTTTAAAATTGATGGACACAGCCCTGAGTCTGTTTTCTTTTCAAACCCAAAATCCCAAAACTAATCATAAAAGCTTTATACCTGTAATGAAAAGTTAATAAAAAATCATTTACTGATCAATTATAAAAGACAGAAGATGAGGATCAAGAGAACTATGTACATGGACAAAATAATCAATTTCTACTATGTTCTCTTCTTTTTATTTCATCTTTTTGATCTTGCGTATTTCAAGTCTCATCTGGCTTTCCTTGAGCACAAATTAACATTTGCTTCTGCCTGAACCCACCTCCGGTGTTTTTGCTCTTACAGTTGCTTCTTTGTTTTCAGCCTATATTTTTGGCCTCTCCTTTATTTATCTTCTCTCCATTTGCAGCAGTTTGCAGACCCATGAGACAAATTTTAATTATACTTAAATGGACTGATATATAAAATCACTGTTGTGTATGGATCAGGTGCTCTTGTCATTTTGCCACAGGATTCTTTGTTTGCTGAGACCCATTGTTAACAAACTAAATCTATTGTGTTGCTTTTATAAAAAAGACTACAGATTAAATTCCACTATAGAAAAAAAGGACACAGTATGATATTTCACTACAATTCCTTTAATTAGCATCTTAAAGTTGCTGCAATTGTCTGCATACACTCTATTCTTTTAATGACAGTGCTTCTCCTTGACTCCCATGAAGAGAAGGTAAACAAATTACCTGAAGGTCTCCAGTATTGTTACAAAGGCTTCCTCATTCCTGGAACCAAGATTTTTGCCTCAATTATGCATCATTCAAGGTTTTCACTTTTATATAATTTTGTGAAAAGCAATTTGTTGCAGTGAGAGCAACTTTGTTTTTTTCTTAAATCAATCAGCAGACTGTGGTATTAAGGACTTTCAGTAACCACACAAATCATTCAATGTCATTTTCACAGGACTGAAAAGTATTGTTCTGCCTCCACAACACATCATTTTATAAGCTCATACTAGGCACAGGGAAAAAATAAAACCAAAAACATTTCCACATTTATAGGAATGTGACATTTCTCCCCCCTTATCCGTTAAAACAAAAAGAAACATCAAAATGATATTAACTTCATTTTTCCCCATACCCATTCTGTAAAGCTATTTTGAGCCACATTAAAAATACAAATGGTGTAGGATAGAAATGCACTGCTCAGGCTGGAGAATATCCAGTTATGTGTGTATTAAGTGAAACTATCACAGTGTGTTATCAGAAGAGGGGAGAGGAAGAGAGGTAAATAAGAAAGAAAAGCAGGGAGAAAATAGGAACAACAACAACAGCTAGCAATACTAATTTTGTTCCTTTTTTACATGGAGATTAATTCTACCTCTCTCTTCTATCCAAACAAGATTGATGCCATGATGTCCCCTAGGCTAATTTGGGACAGTTTGACCAATCTACAAGTGTCACAGTGCAGCACTATGCGTCTAGCTCTCAGGAAAAAACTGTGACATAGAAAACACAGCCTGGCTAACAGGGAAAAGGACATCAAAATGTCAGCTCATTTACAGCTCAACTATTACTCATTAAGCCTGTCCTTTGCACACTGTTTTTGTTGGCTTTTTTGTTTTTTGTTTAGTGGAGAGAAAAAACAACAACAACAACACAAAAATACCACCTTTGTCTGAGGACACTCAAAATTAGCATGGCTGCAATTTGTTTTTTTGGCTCCCACAGCATGGCCTGGAGAGCAAATCCCCATGGCCTGCCATGCCAGTCAATTAGTGTATTGCAGTTCAGCTTTCTCTGATTTCCTTCATCCCTACTGTTGCTAGATGGCCCATGGCACATTCAAGAAATTTGATTTACTATTAGCTAATTTCCTTACATGCAAGCAGATCCAGAAAAAAAAATTACAACCCTCACATCCCCCTATTTTCCTTTTTTTTTTTTTTTTTTTTAATACGATGCAGCTATTGCTGTAGTTTTCTCCTGTGTGTGTTTTCATCCCTTCCAATTCAAATAGCTGAAACCCTGCTGAATACTACTTGCTTGTGTTTCTGTGTGTGTTTTGCTGTCTGGTTACCCTTGCAGACTAAAACATCTGTTCAATATGTTTCACTGCACTGCCCAGACAGTGACAAAAATAAATGTCAGAGAAGAATTGAAAAATCAAAATCCTCAGCTGGAGTTAGCCCTCCTTCTTAAATGATAACACGTGCCACAAGTAGTTCCAGTGGTTTACAACATACCCAATGGCTCCACACACTTACTCAGTTAATATGCATTTTGCAGATTGCTACAGTATTTCTTACATGAGAATAAACTCGCCATGCTTCAAGATCAGAACTGCTTACTAGTAGGCAGTTTAGGTCAGATTTCCAAGACAGATGATTCTGAAGATAGAGAAGCATCTGGTGATAAATGCCTAAAAGTATGAAGAGCTTGAATTCCATTCTCTAATTAAAAATGTGTGTATTAGTGAAGGAATTTAAAAGGTTTGTTATGTTTTTCTCTGCTACAGAAAAGGGAATTGAACTGAAGGGACTTAAAGAGCATCACAGGCAGTGTCAGTTTCCCAGCAGATACAG
The DNA here is from genome assembly GCF_016699485.2 of Gallus gallus. Classification (NCBI taxonomy): domain Eukaryota; kingdom Metazoa; phylum Chordata; class Aves; order Galliformes; family Phasianidae; genus Gallus; species Gallus gallus. The sequence goes on along the minus strand of NC_052532.1, from coordinate 10,518,245 downwards.
AGGAAGTCTGCATTCCTATCTCAGACTAAACAACTTCCTTTTATAAAGTTGAATTTAAACAAAACAAATCACATGGTGTGTTTTTTTTTGTTGTTGTTGTTTTGTTTTTTTCCCATTTTGTATTCAGCATTTAATAAATAATAAAAACAATGTGTCCCTAAAAACAGCTATGAAAATGAACCCATTCTGGCATGACTTGTGTCAGGGAATTACACGTCCTTGCACGCAGCTCCAAAATGTATTGCAAAAACAATATACACATAAATATATGTGTATAGACCACTTCATATATAGTCCACTTGTACTCCATGACAAAGCAGTGCTCTAACAGAAGCACAAGTACTGACACTACTGGCATATCAGTCTTCATTTTGAACACCTACAAAAAATTGGTAAGAACTGTAATCTTGTCAGTTTATCTAGAATCTTCAATACGCTGTAGGCTGCTGTGAAACACCTTCTGACAGAACTGCGAACAGGTCTAAGAAAGCATTTTTCAAGCAATCACCAAGTCATTGCCTATGGAGTTTACTTGCTGATCACAACTGTTTCCTGTTGACTTTTGCTGTAGTGCTCCATTTTTATCATATCCACTACAACTGTAGATAAAATAAAATTGCCTACAATGATATCAGAGCCTAGACTTCTATTTTTATGAAAAAGTAGATATTACAGCAGTTCTCACTACACAGCAATGAAGTTTAACTGCAATACCTTTTAGTCTTTGTACATCTCTTTATTTAGACAGTAGTATTTTCTGATACACTAAGTGACTTATAAGATTAGCTAGATCATTATCAAATATTTTAATTCATAGCATAGGAAACTTTCACAGATGCCTAAGTCTCTCTGGCACATGTTGATATAAATAGTACCCCATTAAAATATCCTGCTTAAGGGAACAAAAATCTGTTTCCATCAACACTAAGCACCTTCCACACACACTCGCCATTCCTCATCCAAACACATCAAAAAGATACTAGAAACCTGTGTGGAGTTTAGATACAATTTGAGAAGAAAAAAGCTTATTCTGAAGTGGTAAGATCAATCACACAGCTATCTACTATCATAAATTTAATTCTGTGTAACAGAACACAATTCTGTATTTCCAGGCTGAGAAATGGTAGTCAGCAAAGAAGCAATTAACAGTATAATATTTTCATGAACGTATTAAGTATTAGACAGTACAGAAACAAGTATGAACTGATCATCTGTAGGTTTTGAAACCACTGTGAAAATATCTTCTCTTGAAAACATGCACTAGTAGCGTGTAAGCAGTAATGATGTCCAAGTCACTGCACAGGAGTAACCTGACACAGAGATCTCAATAAAACTGCAGGAAGATAAGCTCCCCTGCTGAACTGAACATAACACACACCTAAATAATAAATCAGAGCATGTAGACAAGTATCCTTCCAGAGCATAGCTTGTACCCACTACTCTGCCACTTCATGCCCCTTCTACAAACTGTAATGCAAGGTCAGTGGTTGACCCAGCTGTGATTTCAACTGGGACCTCCCTGAAGAAGTCTTAACAGAAGTATTTCATTTAAACAGCTCTACCAAGATTTTAACTAATAATCTATAAGACTATACAAAGCAAAACTAAATGCTGAGCAAAAGAAAAAAATAAAAATCATATTTGTGTTCTGATGTGGTTTTCATTAAGAGAAAAGCTAAGCTGATGCAAACTTCCACAGCTCCAAGAAGTTTATATGTGTTTATATAATGCATACACACACGAGTCTGTTTATTTATTACAAATGCAATTCTGAACCGTTAGTTCAGTCCAGGTCTAGACAGATCTGGCAAAACTTAAGTAGTACTAATTCCATCTGAATCCCTTTAGCAGAATCATAGAAAGCCTGATTTCTGCTACAGCAAGCACAGCTGCTTAACTCACATTTCATAACCTTGGCTAAAAAGTTGAAACATTTTATATTAAAAATATATATTTTTCTGTATATAAATGCAGAAACTACTCCTAAGCAGCAGATGTTCAAATTCCACACAGACATCCATGGTTAGAAATATTGTGCACATCCAGTATAATATTTCAGTGAGAATCTAGCAGAAGTCTAAGACAAACTAGACAACAGATAACTTTCCACCACGAGAAATTATTCTGTTCAATGCTACTGTTATGTTTATTATTATATCCACTATTATAACATTTTTCAACTTTAAAAAAAAAAATCCAAATCATAGAATCATAGAATCACGAGGTTGGAAAGAGCCTACAAGATCATCTAGTCCAACCATCCTCCAATCACCATTGCTACCACAAGCCACTAAACCATATCTCGTAGCTCCTCATCCAGACACCTCTTGAACACTGCTAGGGATGGCGACTCCACCAGCTCCCTGGGCAGGCCATTCCAGTGTCTGACCACTCTCTGAGAGAAAAAGTTTTTCCTTATGTCTAATCTAAACCTCTTCTGGTACAACTTGCAGCCATTTCCTCAGGTCCTGCTTGTTGTCTGGGAGAAGAAGCCAAAACCCTCCTCATCACAGCCTCCCTACAATGAAGTTGTAGAGTGCAATGAGGTCTACCCTGGGCCTCCTCCATACAAAACAATCCCAGCTCCCTCAGCCATTCTTCATAAGACTTGTGCTCCAGACCCCTCACCAGTTTCATCATACTATACACTTTAATTCAAGGATAAGAATGCCAGTAATATTTATATGCTTCATACTAAATCCATGCTTAATTCTGCACAAAATCGTAACAGCCATAAGCCTGTAGCCATCAACTTCGCCTACAACACAGCAATGATTACCTATGCAAATATGTATATTATGTCAATATACTGCATATACAGGGATCATTTTTATGAATATAAGGTCAGAAGCCTAACATGCTTCACTGCAAGTCTAATACCATGAAATCAAAAGTTAAAGCATCTTAAAGTACCTAACAGCCTAGAGAAGTTGTGGATGCCCCATTCTTGGAAATGGTCAAGGCCACATTGGACAGGGCCCTGGGGAGCCTGATTTGTGGATTAAAAACCCTACCTTTGGTGGGGGGATTGGAGCCATATGATCTTTGATGTTCCTTCTAGTTCAAGTCATTCTATGATTCTATTCTCTACTCTCTCAGCTGTAGCCAGTTACTGTCTATAGCGTGGATTTAGAAAATAACACAAAAATAAGACTTATATCAAAAATTAGAAAATATACAGAAAAATCAGAAGGTATAAAAATGATAATTGATACAATTACAGCACTTAGATTTCTACTTTGTGGAGAAAAACAGACAAATATATGCTTAAAATTTTTTTCATATTATAGCCTTAAATTTGAAGTTACTACTCTGTATTTCCACTACACACATATTTATATGGGACATTTTTGAAGTTTTAGTACACATAAGGAGACCACATTTAGATATGCTGCCATCTTTTTCAAGCAGTCAAAATCCAAAAAATGTTTCATTACATGAGAAACTCTTAGAAGTGCAGCATGTCATGGACTGGTTCTTTGACTTCCATTCCCTTTCATGGATCACGCAAGGATCTATCCCAGAATGTTCTTCAGTGATTAGGTCTACTGGTATATAGCTAACCTGGTGGGGAGTCTGGCATGCCAGTGACACTATGAAGAGAACCTGGTTTGGAAACAGTGAGGAATTGCCTGTTGGTAGTGCATGATACACACATCAGTATCTTCTACATTGCTAAAGACTGATACTGTTTGAAAAGACCTGAAAATATTTACCCTTAGGATTTCAACTCAATCTGTTTTTATCACCTCTGGAACAGGTAAATATGCTCCCCCAGCATTTTCTGTTCCTTCACATTTATTTTTTTAAAGTCCTGTTTAAACACAAACGCATCCTGACAACTTCAGAATACATGCAATCTCTTAAAAAAAAAAGAAAAAAAAAAAAGAAAGAAAAAAAAAAGAAAGAAAGAAAAAAAGAAAGAAAAAAAACAAAACAAACATCAAGGGGGATTGCTCACTGCCTGCTCAGCAACAAGAGCATTACAGCCGCCCACTCTTGCACCATCCTCCCAAACACATGCAACAAAAACAAAATTATTGCTCCACAGTGCTCTGACTCAGAAACGGTACTCAGGGAATAGCTACTGAATTTAGCAGCAGAGGCTGTCTGTTTAGTACTTTACAGTGGACTGAGCATTAATGAGTCACTGCTGCTGTAGCACAAACCAATGTGGAGACAGCACAGACAGCAAAGTAGAAGAAGCCTGGCCATAACAAGTATATGAGAGAAAACTGAAACTGAAGGGTTATGTAAGGTTTTCTATACAAGAGGGCAAGACCTAAAGCATCATACCATCATCACTGATCTCTTTGGTTTTGGCAAGTGCTTCCTGCTAACTCATTGCAGGGGGCAAAAAAATCCCCTCTGTAATGAAGCTGACACCTGCTGATATTTGCACCAGGTCACATTGCTAAAATACTTGAGGAAATACTCTCAAAATATAGCCACTGATGGATTTCAGGTTTGTTAACTACAACTCAAAAAAAAAAAAATCACGTTCTTCCCTTGCAGTGTTAGAGGTGGATGTAATGAAGATGTTAATGCAAGCATCCAAAAGAAAAGATAATAGTTCCACCTTCGTATGGCCCACTCACTGTTGTACTGACCACATTACTAGGAGATAGGAACCCAGCGCTTTTGACCCTTCTTCACGTGGCCTTCTCAAGTAAGTTCACCACATCACAGAATCATTTTTCTCTGTACTAATTCAATATGGCACAAATCAACAACTTTGCATCTTTGGCCTGGAGTTAATTTCAGAATTCATTAAATCAATAAGGTTATTTAGTATTATGGGGTGTATTATGGACCCTGGTTCAAGGGAAAGTACAAATTCTGTTTTGTTTTGTTCTACTGTTTAAAAGGAAAACAAACATCTAATTACTTCATCACTTACTTTAACAATCAACTTGTCATGTGAAAACTAGCAATATATGAACAATTAGGTTTGCCATAATTATACCTGTCATATTTTCACAGAACAAAATTTATTGCCTAAGGGTAGTTTTAATTACAATCAAGTGGGGAGTGATTGAAGTTTTAATAAGAAATACCAAATTGAAAATGCATTAAATCCCCAAACAGTTATATTAAAAAAAACCCCACAATCTCAGTCCCAGGGTGTACTGAATCTTAAGACTGGCAGAACTTCATTTGTTATTAATAAATGAAAAACTCGAAGTAGGCTAACGATAACACTTAACTAAACATAGATAAGGTGCTGAAAATTCACAAAATGCATTTATTTCAGCCAAGGACAAGGAGTATTGGTTTAAAACTAGGAGAGAGAAGATTTATATATTAAGAGGAATTATATATATATTATATATATACGTATATATATAATTATATATATATTAAGAGGAAATATGTTACTTCGGATAGTGAAGCACTGGAACAAGCTGCCCAGAGAAGCTCTGGATACCCTATTCCTGGGTGTATTCATGGCCAGGTTGGATGGCCAAGGTACTAGGCAGCCTGATCTTGTGGGTAGCAACTGGATTAGAACTGGATGATCTTTAAGGTGCTTTCCAACCCAAGCCATTCTGTGGTTCGATAATAGATATCACCACCTGCATCTTTGACTCTATTATATTCAAGTTTTTGAATATTCAATATTTGACTCTATTATATTCAATACTTAACCTGCAACAGTGGCTTCTAAAGGATTTCTATTTCTGAGACCACTTAAAAATCTATGTTGCTATTTTTTAAACAATTCTTACAATTAATATGAAATGAAAGTGATAGTTTTTCTGGCTGTCACAATTCAATGCCAATCCTCTCTCTTGGGAACTGGTGCTATACAACTTCCACTGATGGTAATTTTGTTTGACAAAGAGCATTTCCACCAGCTCAAAAGAAGACAGAGAAGAAAATGATTGCTTTTGTGCTTGTAAAATATTAACATAATTTTATAAATACTGTGTATAAGGTACCAAAGGCATACTTTCTAAAAGGAAAGAATACAAAAATAAGACAAATTAAGAGCCCAGAGCTTGCTTAAGTAGAATACAGACAAAAAACAAAAAAAAAAAAAAACAAAAAAAACACTGACTTGAAAAAACTTTATTCACTAACTTTGTTGACAAAGCTTCAGAGAATCTCCTTTTCAGAGCAAAAATGTGCCTAGGTAATTAGAAGTCTGACACTGAGGCACTACCAGAACTGTGAGAGCAGCTACTTACCCTGCAAATATCCATCTACAGAGATTAATTCAGAGGTACCCTGTCCAGTCTATATTCTGACCATCTGCCATTCTTTACTAAAACATCCTGAAGAGTAAGGAAGATGATAATGACGTTTAAATGGACACAGAGACGAACAGGAAATAGATTTTACTCACATCCAATTGTTATGCAAGCTAAGATCCAAGCCCTTCTATATTATCCTCTCTTTTGATTACATGAATCCTCCATTCCCCATTCACGGCCTCAGTAATGGTTGAATGGAGGAACAACGAAGGAAGAATAACGAAATTCCATTCAATTCTAGCTTGTGCTTTTGTAAGAGTAAGATTGAAGACACATTTGATCCCAGATCATTAATTTTCTGTACAGCAATTAGAGATATAGAATCTTATTCAAATATTAAAAAAAGAAAAAGTTACAAAAAAGAAAAAAAATAGCAGTAAGTCCCTCTCCCTCTCAACACTAGGAACTGACACATGAACACTTGCAGAGAGACCACTGGGGAGCATTTTCACCTTCATGTGAGAAGCTAAATCTATATATACAGTAAATCTGGTCCCTTTAGGAATCTAGCTGAAGAACAGTAATTTGTATTCTCTAAGCAGATGCATGAAAGGAAGTGAAAAATGTTTTTGGACAGACACTGGACTTTGAAGAAACTGTAGCTTCATCACATTAACACATCATAAAATATTTGTTTCTTGAGGCTTTCCAATCAAAGGGGAAGTTCTAATTCACCAAAAGGATTAATTTAAAAAAAACAAGTGATGCACTTCAGCCTCCAGTGATTGATTTGGGTTTTTTATAGGTGAAGGTTACATTTGTTTATCAGCAAATTCACAACTGGATAACAGAAAGCTGCAATCTGCAATTTAGGCCTTCACAAAATAGCACAAAACAATACATTATGCTGCTTTAATTCAGCAGATCCCACTTTCTGACCTTTTTGCACAGAGGCTTATGGTGTGAGGAAGGTGCTGGGTTTCTAGGGAAATATGCCTTCTGTATTAATAAGTGCATAAAAGGTCAATGGTAGTATAGAAAGTTGACAGAAACTGCCCGTAAGGAATGTGTTAGCATAGAAATTCCATTAGAAAGCACAAAAGGTGAGATAAAGGTAGCAAGTGGACACCTTAATATTGTAAAGAAAAAAAAAAAATCTATCAAAGATGCCAAGAGAATGTATTACCTGAGTCTGAATTATATCTCCAAGAAGACAGAAATACAATATATCTTCTTAACTAGCCCTATAGCAACTTATTTCAGATGACTCAAGCCCTGATGATCTGACTCCTTTAAAGCTCACCTGGAAAAGCCCCAGATTTACCTCCATTCTTTCTCACAGCTTCCAATTAGCCACACTCCTGAAATACCAGCACAGAAAATGATACCAAAATGCTCAAGGAAAAACTCAAATGTTTCTGGAAGCAATCCATTACACTACTGAATTCAAACTTTTATTCAGTGCATTTCAGGATACTTTAAGTGTTTAAAAAGCATTATAATCACATTATAGATGGATCACATAATGCTCAGAAAGCGAAATGCTGAACTTAGAAAAAAAAAAAGGAAAGACAATTTGACTACTTGTTATTGAACATTAGATTATGCAATTATACAACCAGCAACCAACTCAAATGCGTGGGGTCTTATTCTTTGCACTAGTTAAAAACAAGGGAACAAAGCTCTAAGATGGGCTTAAAAATCAGAATCTGATGTCCTTTTCGCAACTTAGTGGGTTCTCACTGCAGCAAGAGTGCTACTGAAGTTGAAAGTTAGTCAGATGTGTGTACAAATTTCATTAGTCAGATCAGGTGTTTTTTAATTTAATCCTAATCAGGCTCCACAGTGACAATTTATTGTGTTCAGCTACATCTTACTAAAATCTGACCAAGAAAAAAAAAAATCTGAAACGTACAGTTTCATTCCTGCAATGTATTCACTAGGAAAATGAAATAACTGTAACTATGCTTTTCTTTCAAACAGCAAAGCTTATATATATATATTTTTTTCTATTAAGAAAAAAAAACCAGAGTGGTAGTAATTTATTGTTGATTTCTCTTATTGACAATTAATTGTTTGAAAACTTATAGTTACACACATCTGAGACTTTTGCCACAATCTTAGGCCACATCTGTGTATGAAAGGACTATGTTTGAAGTTAGAATAGAAATGAGGGAAAATGTGCTGGAAGATGAATAGCCTGTTACCAGTCGTATTCTAGAGGATCACATGGAGCATGATGCAGCCAGCCAAGACCAGTAGAAGACCCTTGTGCATGGTATCTAAAGTTCTTCTGTTCCAAATACGTACATAAAATGATTAATGGGATGGAAGTAACTGCTATAGAACAGTTATTCATTATCTGTAAAATGCCTTTTCAAAGAGAGGCTAGGAGAGCCAGGACTCCTTTTGGAAGACACAAAGGCTGACAACAGATTTGGCTGAGGTTATCTACCAAATGCCAAAAGTGTCATATAACAAATCTGGCAATAGTGGACCAGGCAGCACTCACTGAAACCAGACAGAGATCAATTTAGAGCAGATAGGAGAGAACACTTTTTTACCCAATAAATGGTGAGCTTTTGAAATGACTTACTGCAAGACATAGTGAAACAGATAGTACAGGCAAGTTTCTGAATAAGCTTACTAACAGATACAGAAGGGAACAAGCAGAGATGTGTTCCTTAAAATTTCTAATTCAAATATTGTTAGCAGATTACACACATAATGGACCATAGACAACACAAGGCATGCATGCTCTCCTTATCCAGCATCTTCCCACATCAGCATCAGGACAGAAGAATGACTACATAGGCTACCTTGACCCATGGCACTCCATGTGCTCCTATCCCATAAGCTAACCCCTGGCTTCAGCTATCACTCCAAATAGAAAACTGAAATCTTACTGTTTTGCCAGGGGAACAACTTTTCTATGGGCCTTCTAACTACTGATAAATGTAACTTTCAGGTTTAAATACCAGGAGACAAGTATGACTCAATGTAATAAACAAATTAAATCAGTTCCGCCATATACTTCAACTGTACCAAGTATCACCAACTAAGTTCAGTAGAGAAGAAAGCCTTCTTGAACGTGTGGTTTCTCCTGTCCATATACAAACTACTAAGGAAAAACAAGAAACAAGAAAAACGTAAAAACAGAAAACAAAGGGCATGTCAGGAACTCCTACTGTTCCTGATAAAATCTGTCTTACCCTGAAAGGTCTTTTATCCAACATTACACACTGATTTTCAGAGAGAACACTGCTATGAGAACAGGCCATTGAAAATTTAAGCCTGGAGACCCAGATGTCCTTGATCATTTTGCACACAACCATTAGGCAGGGTTCCACTCACCTTCATTTGTGTTTTTAATCTGTTCTCTGAAATGCAAATGAAACTGAATTACTCTCAAATGTTTTGAGAATATATTAAAACTCTAAAATCCTTACAGGAAGTGGCACAATTCAAAAAGAACTTGTTATATTTAAGTTTTGTGGTTGGGTTTTGTTTTGTTTTAAGATGGGAATTAAAAATCTCTAAAACACATTCCTCTTGTCATTTGGAATATTTTTATTTTTTTTTTTAATGTTACTCGTATTACTTATACATTCTGTCCTCTACAAGTTATGACATGCGGCTAGTGGTCTTTGTTACACTGACCATTAAGGCTGTTGGTAGAACAGAAAGCAGCATCTCAGAAGCCATCATTGGTTAAGGAAACCCATAGAAACACTAGAAGTCAGCTGGATTACGGTATAAGACCTACTTTATAGAAACTCTTCCTATATTTATTGTACAACCATGATACAAAGTAGTATGGGCTAAAATGAGCTCAAACACAAGGCATTCTTACAGAGCTGAATGTAATATTCATGGAATCACAGAACCGTAGGGGTTGGAAGGGACCTTTGGAGATCACCTAAGTCCAACAACCTTGCTAAAAAGCTGATTTCCTACAGTAGGTTCCAGAGGAAAGTGTCCAGGAAGGTTTTGAATATCACCAGAGGAGACTCCAAAACCTCCCTGAGCAGCTTGTTTCAGTGTTCTAACAGAATGGAATCTGGAAATACATTGAGGAATATACAGATTTTACAGCATACTTAGAAAGCAGGGACTGATTGCTTGAACACAGGTACCCTGGGAAGCATATACAAAATAAGGTGGCTGAATAATTAAATATGGGTTAGTGTGATGCTTTAGCAAGGCAGCCTAATTTGAACTTCTAATATGCAGACTGGGGAAAAAGAAAGGAAAATGGTACAAAGCATTGCTCTGACACCAACAGGAAAATTGTATGTACAATCAGGTATCAATGTTCTCAAAGAAAAGATACTGAAATACAAGAGAAAATGTGAGGAAGAGTCCTAAAATTATCCCAGGCCTATCTCACAAAGGCAGAGTTCAGGCTCAGTGTCTGGTACCCTACACTATACAGCGACAGTACAGTTTATGTGTAAATTTCTGTGCAAATTCAGACCACTTAAGTCACTACTTGCATTTAGTTCTTCATGGTTAAGTTTACCATTCTTTGGTAATAATTTCAATTAGCTACCATGGAAAACTGTCCTAATACATTTTTCAACATACTTCTCTATTTTGGGGAGATGATCTGAATAGAAGTCCTCAGAACAATAAACAAACAAGTACAGTTGTCTTTGTCTATCAGGCAGCAAATAAAAGGAAAACAGAAATATCTTAAGAATATCATGGTTTCACCCTGGTGGGTAGCAAAACTCCATCACAACTGCTCTCACTTCCACTCCTTGAAGGAAGGTAGGGAGAAAGTACAATGGAAAAGGGGCTCAGGGTTTAAGATAAAGACAAGGAGATGTCTCAAGCATTAATGTCATAGGCAAAACATACTCAATGTATAGATATTAATGTAATTTACTTCCTATCACTAACAGGCAAGAGCAGCAAGGAACTAAAAGCAAACTAAAACAAAACCCTTCTACCCATCCACTCTCTTCCACCTCCTCCACCTGAGCAGCACAGAGAGATGGGGGCTATGGTCAGTCCATAATACTTTGTCTCTGCTGTTCCTTCATGGTCATTCTCTGCCCCCTGCTCCAGTGTGGAGTCCTTCCCACAGGATGCTGTCCTTCCTGACCTGACCCCATGAGGGTTTCCCCACAGGCTCTCACATACCATATACCATGGAGCCCACATTTCAGGCACTGCTCCAGCACTGCCCCCTTGGGTAGCAGCTCCCCCAGACCTCCTGCCCCACCGCGGGCTCCTCTCCGCAGACTGCAGCTCCAACCCAGATCTGCTTATGTGGGTGTATCCATGGGCTGTACACCCCTCAGGCCACATCCACTGCTGCACTGTGGGGTCCTCCACGGCTGCTCGTGGAGATCAGCTCCATACTGTGCGCATGGGCTGCAGGGGGCAGCCTGCTCCACCACAGACCTGTCTTGGGCTTCAGAGAGCTTCTGCTCCCTGCCTGGAACACCTCCTTCAGTGACCTTGAGGGCCACACAGGGCTGCTTCTCTCTCTCTCATTTCTCACTTCTGTCTCCCAGCTGCTGCTGCACAGCAGTTTTGCCTTTCTTAAACCTGCTCACATTGACACACTCAGCCTTGCTCACAGCTCAGCTCTGGCAGCAGCAAGCCCTTTTTGGAGCTGGCTCTGATCTGACATGGGGCAGTGCTGGACTCTGCTCACAGAGGCCACCCCAACTACCAAAACCTTGCCACAAAAGCCCAATGCGAAGCAGAAGCTGCCTGAGGGTAAGCTTCAGCTAAGCAGGGTAGCAATGGCCTGGAGGCAAAAGCTGGGATAAATCCAGGGAGAGAAACAACAGAGGTTTGGGTTGCATTCTTTTGTTTTAAAACATCTTCTGAAGCTGAAAAAGTATTGAAGCAAGAGGAAATCTAAAGAACTGTGGAGCAAAGTTTCACCTTTTCACAGCTGCTAAACCAACCCCCCAGCTCAGGCTAATACACAGTGTAATGGAGTTAGGCACCTGCAGCACATCTTTATCAAATGAATTTGAGTATCCATAAATTTAGACAAAGAAACTCACTTGTAACACACACACACACACACACACAGAATTCCCAACAGAGTTTGAACAACAGCAACATAACCTCTGGCAAATTAGCCATGGACATTTATTTTATAAGGGAATTAGCTCAAATGAATAAATGAAGCAGACTGAACAGAAACGAAATGCTGCAGCAATCATCACTCCTGTTTTCTCCACATACCTAATGGGAAAGCAACAAAGAAGCAATGGTATCAGTGACAATCTACCATGCAGGGAGAAATAAGTTAAACTGAGAAGGTGAACATATAATAACATGATAAGCTGCAAGTTCTTTTTAGCTTTCATTATTACTCTTAGAAACTCTAGCTGCAATACAGTGCTAGCAGGACAGAGATTCAGCAGGTGTCTCTCTAAGCTAGCATACTAGATACCACTTCAGCATTCTATACAGTTCTGGTCTAGAAAAATCAAAACAATGACTCATGGCTATCTATGGGAAGTGGGAGGGATGACCCCTCTTAATCTGTCAACAGGAATACAAGATCTGCAGCAGCCAGAGCAACTAAACCATGGGAAGTAAAAGCACTGAAACAGGCAATATCTGTAAGAACTTCCATTGCAAGCCTTTTGATTTATTTTTCCAGACTTTTATGATGCCTTGCAAGTTATGTGAGTTATGTGAATCTATCCTCTGAGGCATAATGTTGTATCTATAGAACCTGGATTTCAGTTAATAAAACAAGACTCAAGGCAAGATAAGTAAAAACAAATTCATATATCTGACAAGTGGACAAGCTGACAAATGTTTGACTTCATAAGTGTCACATATCACTAGCTGTCATTCCAAACCATAATTTTTTCTGCTTCAGCAACTACAACTGACTTTCAAAATAGATTACATTAACATTTGGAGATTTAAGTACGGTTGATACAGGCTAACTGACTCAGTATTATAGTCCAGAAAAGCCTTTTTCCCTGGTGTCAAAATTTCCAGTTTTAAAAGAACCACAGTACCAGTTTTAAACTCACCTGCAAAGCTTCTGTCATGTCTGAAGCTGCAATTTCTATTATTTTGAACAGCTCTAGTCATGAAATCTAACCATAATGCTGCAAAAAGGACATGACAATGTCTATTCTGAATACTCACATGAAGTACTCAGAAATAAAGTTTAGACATTTCCCATCTTGGTGAATTACTTGGTATAGAGAGAATTGATGGAGATATAAAAAGTAAACTTATAAATAGAGCTAGACTCTTTAGTCCTACTGAAGAAATACACAATGAGAAACTGTGTACATAAACACATAAAAATTGTCTACAAAAATAACAGAAAAATTCCCAATCCTTTTTAAAGTGACAGCTACTCTGCCCAAGAGTCTCAAAACATATTATAAATGCTTATTTAAGCTTCACAGTTGTATTGTGAGATACTGAAGCCTTATTTCAGATGGGCAGGAAAATACGAAGGAGCTGGATACACCTTAACAACTGTGTCCAAATTATATCTAAAGTAGAACTCCTAATTCCCCGCCATAGTGGTGCACCTTGGACATCTCCCAGTGTCATATACAGGGAACCTGTCTCCCAGCTCACCATCTGTGCCAGTTTCCATGGAAACTCACTTTGCTTAGTTTTCAGAAGAAACCAAGGCATAAAGGCTAGAATGAAGATATCTGATTGAGATGTCTAAAGAAATCTGGACAATGACGTGCATCCTGCCTTGTAGCCTTGTATCAGGAAATAAGTTTGCTAGCAAGAGCAGGGAAATGATCATCCCTCTGTACTCAGCACTGGTGAGGCCACACCTCGAGTACTGTGTCCAGTTTTGTGCCCCTCACTACAAAAAAGACATTGAGGCCCTGGAGTGTGTTCAGAGAAGTGCAGTGAAGCTGGTGGGAGGTCTGGAGCACAAGTTTTATGAAGAGCAACTGAGGGAAATGGGATTATTTAATCTGGAGAAGAGGAGGCTCAGGGGAGATCTTCTCAGTCTCTGTAACTACCTGAAGGGAAGTTGCAATGAGGCAGGGGGTAGCCTCTTCTCCCAGGTGACTAGTGATAAGACTAAAGGGAATGGCCTCAAGTTGCACCAGGAGAGATTCAGGTTGGATGTTAAGAAATACTTCTTGAGAAGAGCCATCAGATGCTGGAATGGACTGCCCAGTGAGGTGGTGGAGTCACCATCCCTGGAGGTGTTCAAGAACTGTTTAGATGTTTTACTCAGGGACATGCTTTAGTGGGAAATACTGGTGACAGGTGGATGGTCAGACCGGATAATTTTTGAGTTTTCCAACCTTGGTGATTCTGTGATTCTGTGAAGCAGGAAGTAGCACATTTTGATATTGTTTCTAAAATTTCCTGCAGATCACGATTGCAAATACTGTTTGTAACTGTTCTTTTGTCATTATTTTCTCTCTTAACTTTAAATGCTACCTAAAAGATCTCAACTCTCTTCAGATGAAAAAAAACAACGAAAAAAAAAAAAGGGGGGCCAGAAAGTAAAACTGCAGATTTTTCTCTAATAGAAGATTAGAGATGCTTCTCAGTACCTAATGAGTAATAGGCTATTAAATTGGGCTAAAGAAGTTTAAGGGCTGCAAAAACACACTGCACCTTAGGTATAGCATGCAGCACTGGGTCAAACATTACCTTAAGCTAAGTTTTACTTCATTTGCCCACAGTGCTAAGGATAAGTGAGAAACAAAATACCAGAACAGCCTTTTGGAAAACACTTTTTTCAAATATACCCCTCTATAAAACAATTTATATTCAAAAAAAAAAAAAAAAAAAAAAGTTGATTTATAAATCACGACAATAAAAGTCAGGATCTTTACAAATCTTGAGTTTACTGTGGTATTCTGCATGAGTAATAAAGAGATGTATGATGAGTCAATTCTGTAATTTTGTGTTAAATAGGTTTTAACTGTCAGTGGAAAAATATTTCTAACTCCTTAAACTTTATTTTATAAATATTACCAAGTCATGCACTCTTTTCAGTATTTCTAACAATACTCATAAAATACTTAATGTACATCCCTCTTCTTGCATTTTCATCCTAATTTTTTCTTCTATGGTTCACAGTTTCTAGCAACCACCACCTAGCAAATACCTCTGAATTCACATCAGAATCACAGAATGGCCTGGGTTGAAAAGGACCACAATGATCATATAGCTGCAACTCCCCTGCTATGTGCAGGGTCTCCAACCACTAGACCAGGATGCCCAGACCAACATCAAGCCTGGCCTTGAATGCCTCCAGGGAATAGAATCAAATCAGGGTTTCCTCTTTTCTTTGTCCACTATATGCCTATTTCAGCCACCTTTGAAGCTGCTCCCAAGCATAAATTAACATAGACGAACAATAGAATTTCATTCCTCACAGAGTTAACACGTCACCATTGTCCAAATTTCCCTTATTATCTTCTCATACATAAAACAGATAAGAAATCACAAAGCTTTTCCAACTTACTCGAGCCTTTCTGCATAAGGCACAATAATTTTACCTCTCACAGAGAATTTTTGAGCATAAAGGTACATGAAACATGAATAATTTAGTATGCAAGTGTTATTTTTTATTTAAAGGTGCTCTTGCAACTTAAGGGAAGTCAACATATTATTAGAAAAGTCATCATTAATACTTGCTTCTTATAACTTTGCCCAAACATTGTTTGTGTAGCATGCCTAGGGAAAATCATGGCACCCCTGGGATATACTTTTGTCTGAACAATGACACTGCTGATAACCTTCACTGGCACCTTTCTCATTGCATTACTGGAGGATGTATGATCCTCTTCCATCAAACACTTTTCAGGATTCAGGTCTTAATTAACACTTTGAGTCATGTTAGCTCCAATGGTAAAACCCTCTGTGCAGTCATTAGTTACAGTTCCATTCAACTTCACTCCTGATTTCACTGTCTGTGACCCTGGAGATTTAAGATAACTCAAATTTCAAATAAATGATTCAGCTTCAGACAAGGTTTGCAAAATATGTGCATAAAGGTATTCCTTGAAAAAAGAAGAACAAAACATATGGAAGGTGAAGAAATTCTTTTAGTAGACAGTATTGGCTCAGATTCAGGAAATAACAAACAAGCGTCACGTGTATAAAAACCTTCCTAAAAACAGGAAGGTTTAAAAATCAAGGTCACTGGAAACTCTGATATAAGTCCGGGATAACTGCAAATAGACAAGGCAGTACAAATAACTGAGCTGTAAGGAGCTCTTAAGGTGATAGCACAAGGGAAACGAGCATAAAATGATCTAGAATTAAAAATCATGTAGAATATGAGTCAGCAAAGAGATCTGCCTAGGGCTGAGATTAATAAAAGGGTATTTCTCCCCTTAAGTAATGTTTTTTAGGCTTTTTCTTTTTTTAAATTTAAAATTGGACTAAGTCCCAAGGTACATGAATATGCATAAGAAATGCATTTTTTAAAGAAAGAACAACAGAACTCCTCAGAACAGCTAACCTTGATAATGGTTGAGAAGAATATCTGAATCAGAAATCAGAAGCTAAATCAAACAGTGAAATTAGTATTGAAAGGATTAATCAACATTGACACAGCCTTATTAATTTTGAGATACAATACTCATTTCTAAATGCGTGATTGATTGAACATAGCTGGAAAGTTGAGCTGAGGCAAAAGACTTTGTCAATTTTATTTTTGAATGAACGTAAATATTTAAATAAAAAACAAACAGCAGAAACAACAAAACTAAAATGGAGAAAGGGAAGGCTATGAAAGTACAGTAGATTACCACAGATATATATGGAGAGAGAATTAGGACATAAAAGTAAACAAAATTCACAGGACCTTGTGGCAAAGCAAATACTGGAAATCTGATAACATCTGCAAGTCAGCTCAGTCCTTCTTGAACAAGAGTAAAGTTTCAGCAGATCATTTCAAGCAGTTTGCTGCAAAAAGTATTTCACATGTGTGCTGCAATCTTGTCATTAATGTTTGCAAATTCTGGTGGTTCACAGTCAAAAAAAAAGTCCAAAATTATAGAGATTTTCTGTACAGCGCTGATTAGAATTTAAAGAATGGCAAACCAAATGCAGTTCTGGGAAGTTGAAGAAAGCTAAGATACTGCCTTCATTTGAGGGTGAATTTCACCCTGCACTGATACAGATGTCATGCCGAAGTCTTACTCGTATGCACAGAGCCACTGTGTACATCCTGAAATGATGGCATGTAGCTCAAAATAGTAAGCGTTATACATTTGCTGCAGCACTGGCAGTAATGCCAGCCTCAAGCATTAAAGACATCGTGAGTCACATCTCCAAGCTAATAAAATTGGTTTTAAACTTATAAGTCTTTAGCCACTAGTACATCTGAAGGACCTTCATTTGCCTTCAGAATGTATTGACTTAATTGCTTAAAATTATCTAAGTTCTAAAAACTTTTTTTTGAGAAAGAAAAAAGAAAAGAGAGAAAAGTCATCTGAAGGAACGTTCTTTCCCTAGTTTAATCTTATTTTACTACAAGGAACTGAATCATATTATTCTTCAAAGCGTGATCAAGAACTTGCCTAACATGAGGTGGGACGTCCTTTTTCACCTAGATTCACAGAAGAACTGTTCTAGAATCTTTTCTAACGTAAGCATTATATACTTGTTTGATTTTCTCAGGGCTTTATGATCACAACATCACACACACACCAAAATCCCTACAAGAATCCTGAACCTAAGGAAAGCAGTAAGAGTTGGCTGCGATAACTTCGACAAAACAGACTTACATGAATTCATGGAAAATAACAGGAAAAAAAAAAAGTGCATTTTGCAGTAATAATACAAAGTCCACAGAGTACTACATAAACACATGCCTACTGAGTTAAGAAAGGAAAGAAAAAAAAAATCATCTTCATTTTACATCTATTTGATGGAAGCACAGAGAAGTTTTTACCAGATAACACTAATTTACATTATGAGTTAGGGAAGCTATGGGAAATAGAAGAATAAACTCCTGTTAAGCAGAAAATGCATACCTTCTGTGGTACCTGTGCACAAAGAACTAAGCAAATGACCTCTCATTTCTCTCATTGCCTACAAGAATGAGAGAAGTCCCCAGCAT
The DNA here is from genome assembly GCF_016699485.2 of Gallus gallus. Classification (NCBI taxonomy): domain Eukaryota; kingdom Metazoa; phylum Chordata; class Aves; order Galliformes; family Phasianidae; genus Gallus; species Gallus gallus. The sequence goes on along the minus strand of NC_052532.1, from coordinate 10,499,981 downwards.
AGCATGCAGTAGCACTTTAACTTGCAGACTGATTCTCCAGTTGAGTCAAACTGTACTGATAAAAGGGCTGCTAGGATGGAACTCATTTCTCCCAGCTTTACACCTGCAGCATAGGCATATAGATCTAGACATCTCTGATAAAGAAAGAGAGAAGTCCATACTTCTGGCTGTAGTTCATCCCATTTTAAAGGCATACTGAGAATGTGTTAGGTCAATCCTGACTGAGAAGTGCCTGCTTTGTTCCGCTGAATGAAAAGGGAGTTTAGGACAACCAGCAGAGTTTTAAAATCTACGTCTATAGTGCAGATGTATAAAGTTTGGCAAATTAATCCTTCTTTCTTCTCACTTTCACTTTAAATGACATATCTGAACTCATCTGCAAGTCAAAGTGGATATGCAATTCCTCAGGGAATCCCAACCTGTTATTCCATGCAAGCCTATTCCTGATAGCTCTGCTCTATAAAAAGCATATTTATGAATTCATCCAGATCCCCCATGTTTGGCCACTATCTTCTGAAAAGCAAACTAAACTCTTTTAGGATTCATATTTTTGTGAGTATGAGTCAAAAAAAGCGTATCCAAGCTTGGTGCCTTACACAATAGAACAGAAAGAGACTACTGGCAAAAGCCCTTTCAAGAAATAGCTGCTGTGTATTCAAATAATAAAGAATCAAGAGATTACTAAACAGCACAGCCTTCACACTAGCAGTTCAGGATTAACTTTGCTGGTACATGATTGAAATACAGATAAAATTATCAAGTCAGAAGAATAAGTCTGAATATAAATCTGATTCACACATGGCTACATTCGATGAAGGAGAGTTAGTTATTGCTGTCAAGAAAGAGCGAGAAACTGAAAAGGTAAAGAGACCAAATATTAGCAGATTTATTTAGCAGTAATACCAAAATTAACATTATAACTTCAAAGACTTGTATTTAAATGCCTTAAGAAAATGGTCATTTTCTCAAGATCATGACTGACTGTAGAGTACACTGATCTTTAAATCATAAACATTCAAATGCATCACCTAGAGGAATATTTTCCAGTCTCTTTACGGCTTGATTTGTTACTTGGACATGGTTCCTAATCTGTCAGTCAATACTTTAAGCATCTGCACTATGCCAACTAACTGATGAGTTCATTTTCTACCACGAAGTCACAAGCTCTTTCTACATGTCATGTCCTGTACATATCAGGCTGACACTGCCCATGAGCGTACAGGCAGAGGAAAAAAAAAAAAAAGCGTGATTCAAAAATACATATATATGTCTGTATTTTAATGGTAAATAGAAAGTGTAACCAATTAGTACTCACCACCAAAGCCTTAGATCTGTTGCTCAGAAGTTTTTCAATGTCTCTGGCTGCAATTTCCACTAGCTGACGAGGATTGTTGGCTTCTACGGTATACAAATCTTTGTTTTTCAAATATATCTGCAAGGGGAAAAAAAAACAAATAAATGAGCACAGCAACTGACATTCAAAATAAGAAAACTGATTTGACACAACAGCCATCAATACATCCTCTCTTTTCACTCAAGATCTTCAGAAAGATGGAAGGAAAATCCCAAAATGCTTTGTGAAAGAACACCTCACCTTTTTGTTTAGAAGACATAAGGTGCTACTAAAAAACTTCAAAACTGAGTGATTCTGGTGACTGAGTATTCAACCCCTATATGCTCAAGGACTCAGATTTCTATAGAGGACTAAAAGAAAAGTAAAACAGATCCCTTAAAATGATTGAATCTGAAATCAAATAATTAATGCTGAATTTAATTCTTCCTTGAATGCTGAACAACAAACATACTGTTTGAAGTAAATAATTTAAATTATGATAATATAATCAATTTAGTCCCTTATCTATTTATTCGTGTTATAGTATTAGTATTCATGAGGAAACAAGAAGAAGAGGAAAAATAAGAGAAAAAAGAGAGAAAGAAAAAGGAGGAAATGGAGAAAAAGAGGAAGGGGAAAAAAAAGTGGGAAAGGAACTGTAATTGTGTTTCTTCTGTGTCATAAATAAAGGATATTTCTGATGAGGACCCATTAAATGTTTACAAAGCAGATATAAGAATAAGCAAATTACAAAGCAGATATGTGTTACAAAACACATATAAAGAGGGTAATTTAATTTGTTAAACAAGGCTGCTGTAATGAAATACATCTAACCACGAGAAGAAGGAAAAATAGAAAAACACATTTCCCTCCGTATTTTATGTACTACTAGAACTGTATAAAAATATATATATAATTGACAAAAGAAGAAAAGAAAGAAAAAAAAAAACAGCAGATACTTTATGGGCAAATGGGGAGAACTAACTCAGGCAACCAACAGATGGCCTGAGTTTACTCTAGCACTCAACCTCTCTGAAACACTGCCTGATGGGGCTGTGCTGTCTCCCAGGAGGCAATGCTAGGCACACATAGGAGCAGGTCCAGCACTAACATGCTGGCTGAGATGCAGCACAAGAACCAACAAACTGCACACCAGGCTGAGTCTACCAGCCCTGACAGCTTTCTCGGGTTAAAGCTATGAAGACCCAAAAGAGACTCACCAAAATCTCCCTCTGATGCATGTAGCTGATAGGCATTGATTACAAGCAAATTTCTAAAAAATATGGCTACATCTCCAATTTTATATCAGGTATGTCTCATAAGCTGCCATAGGTTTCTATCACTTTTGAATTTCACATTGATGTTGCGGAGGTTTGGGGGGGTTTTGTTTGTTTGGCTTCTTTTTGTCTGTGGGTTGTTGTGAGGTTTTTTGTAGGTTTTTGTGGGGTTTTTTTTTGTTTGTTTGGTTGGTTGGTTTTGGTTGGTTTTTTTCCCTCATCCAGAAATACAGTCTTTTCACCAGTAATTAAGTAACTGAAATAGGCTTTAATTCTTGGTATAGTAGCATCAGTACATCATGAGCAGAAAGATTGCTACAAAAGAAAACCTTTCTAATGAATTTAGATTATAGCTTGAATACTTTTGCGGTGCTTGCATTTTCAAAATTGTCACAAGAATTTTATCTCAGGTGCACCCCAAAATTATTAATTTTTAATGTTTTTTTAATTTATTTTTAATTTTAAAATATAAAAAAAATAATATCCTACAACTGATCACTACATAATTTCTTACATTTTTCTCCAAAACACACCAAGTTTACACAGTCAGCCAGAGTTAAATTGACTGCTGTGACTGTAAGGACCCAATGGTTGTATGGGCAAAGCAAGATTTGCAATCGGTTTTATAGGTCCAGGTGGCCTGAATTAGGAGTGGAGAAGCATCTAAATTGGAGTGGCCATCAAGTGTGGCGTGGGTTCTTTAAACTTCATTTGTTACTCTTTTGCATCACTTTCCTTGGTTTCTCTTTTTGTTTTTTATGTGCGACTCAAAAGAATAAGAAAATTTAAATATAGTCCCTTTTTCATTTGTGAGTTTCAATTAGGTAACAGTATCTTAAAATTCAGAGGAAGTGGTGATGCATTGTAAAAATGCCATTTCATTGTAATTGAGTTTTTCACTGAATATCTTAAACAAATATTAAGAAGGTCACAAGCAAATAAAATGTAGAAGCATAGTCTAGTATGTGCTAACAAGTGCAGTTTGGGATGGTAGAGATGGATTTGAGAATGCACAGACAAATAATAATTCAGTGGAGTTAATCTTTCAGTACAAAGTTACAGTAAACCATACTGGTCACTGAAAACTTGGTTGGGATATGTCTATTTTCATCCCTATATGCAATCTATTCCTATAGCAAATATAACCCTTTAAATCGCAATTTGATGACATTCAAATTTTTCATGCACCCTGCTCTTATAGGGAATCTGTCCTTGGCACTCCCACCCTGAGTAGCCTGAAAGCTGCAGACTATCCAGAAGCAGTCTTGTGGGTGCATATCTAAGAATAAAAGGAATATGTTTTTGTTTTTGTTTATTTTTTCCTTCAGCACCAGCTATAAGAATAGTTCAAAATCCTGAATCATGTAACAAGAAGATAACAACCACAGACAACAGGAGTCCTCCTCATACTCCAACTTAAAGCATTTGTAATATGCATTGTGGGTCCTGCCAGGAGAACCCAGATCCAATGTTAGCTTCAGAAATTATCACATGTAAGTAATTTTATAATACTTATAACTTTAAAAAAAAAAAAAAAAAAAAACACCTTTCCCTGCCCAACTTACCCACTTCCCATCCAAAAAAAAAAAAAATGTTTTGCACAAGATCCCACATAGAGCCACATTTACCGCTGGCAGTAGATTTATCCCACAAACTCTTAAACAAAAGGCATCAGTAATAACACAAAATCACAAAATTTAACACACTTCTTTATTTTCCCAAAGCATGAGACCTGTCTTAACTACCAAGGAATGGTGAAAAAAAATATTCACCAATTATTTAAGAGAGGTGTAAATAATTTATTTGTTGTCTGCTCCCCTCTTCTGTAATTCAGTTCTAGCACTGCAGCAGTTCAGAGAAGCAGCACACAGGGAAATTACACATGCTTCAGAGTATGCCACCCTGTAAGAAACTTTTCACTCTCAAAGCCTCCTACCTCGCAGTCAAACACAATTAGTAAAAGCTCATCTCAAATAGCCATGAAGGGTCTTATCAGCAAAGGTGTGCTCATTTGCCTTTCAAATTGCAATTTGGCAGGCTCCGTGGCTTGTTAAGAAGAGCTAATTTGAACACAATTTATTAAATTGCTTTGACCATGTGAATGTGAATTTCTGTTGGCTTTTACATCTTTAGTACTTTAATCACTAATGTTCTCCTAAAAGCTCTCTAAATTGTCAATGAAGTCCTACCATCTCTCACGGAATAATGCCTCACTGCATGACTAAGTAAAATCTATAAGGTCATAGCACAAAAAAATAATTTTTCTCTTAAGTCAATAGCCATGGACTCCTGCATTCAGGGAAGAATGTATTAAAATTACTTTCTAAATGCTAAGTATTTATTCCTGTTTAATGAACTGCAAGGTTTTAGAAAAGACAATGGGGGGAGAAGGGTTGGGAGAAATGTTACATTAGTAGAAAACAAGACAAGATCAAGGACAACAGCTGAATGTGGTAAAGATGAGAAAGAACTGCCAATTTCTCAGCAGAACATGCATCTCTCCACTCACTCTTCAAGGACATATTTATAAATCTCTTACAAAGAGACATTCTCCTTGCTTTGTATAAGATTTGCTAGGGAAAGTCAAACATTTCTGCACAAATTGCAAGAATGAAAGATGCACATTCATCGCATGACTTGTGCTATACTGTGGCAGACATTGGCGTCTGCTGCAAGGCTGAGAATTTATTCAAATGGCTCTCATGCTTTATATTACAGTTAGAAAAGCTAGTTTATCGTACAAGACCCTGAGAGTATGAAATTATCTGTGCTTTGGATGGCCAGAAGTCTTGGCATTATTTGCATAAATTACCCAAATAACAAAGAATAAAAATTCATGATGAATCATTCTAAACCACAACAGAATTCTTTTGCCTCTTCTTTTGTTTGTTTTCCTATTCAAGAAACAAGGGAGATTTTTCTTTAGACATAACATGGCTGAAGTCATAAACAGAGGTTTAGGATGCATATGTGCCAGTCTCTGTTCCATCATCAAGTACCTGTATAGATGTAGAAGTCATATAATACGAGAGCTTCAGAAGTCCAAACTCAGAATTTCAACTGTTAACCGATAATAATATATCTCATTCTACCCTGAAACATGTTTTGGAATAAAGATACAAAATACCTCCACCTTATCTGTCTATACAAAGATAAATCTATTGATTTTTTTTTTTTTTGCTACTTCAATACTCCCTTCAAGATCTGATTGCTCAGTTAAGCTTGCTCAGCTAAAGCACTTTGCTAAACGATCAATATCCACAAGGACCATCAGGTCCAAATGCTGGCTCCACACATGACCACCCAAAATTCAAACCCTATGTCTTGGAATATGGTCCAAATCCTTCTTGTACTCCATTAGGCTTGGTGTTGTGACCACAACCCTCTGGTGCAGAACCTTTCCCTAACTCCACCCACCTCCCCATGCAGCTCCATGCTGTTCCGTCAAGCCCTGTCACTGTCCCCAGAGCAGAGATCACCACTTTCCCTCTGTGCAGGCTGCCGTGAGGCCTCCGCTCATCTCCTCTGCTCTGAGCAAGTAACTTCAACTACTCCGCATATATCTTGCCCTCCCGATCCTTTACCATCTCTGCTGCCCAGTTCTGGCTTTTTTCCAGTCATATATCTTGGACTGACCTTAGATCCATGCTGTAACCCGTGTCTCTAACCCGTCCCTTGGCCCCATCTCCTTTCAATCCTGACTAGAGGCTCTGAATGAATTTTGGACCTGATTCACTGCTTCTCACATCTGATCTCTGTTACGAGCGCCAAGCTCCCTTAAAACAGCACAAGACTAAAAACTCCCCTCCCTCCCTGACTCAGATGGAAGCTACTCAAAGGAAATGCTACCATGGCATTAACTGCCCAGAATAAGGAGGAAAACATGTTACACATTTCTTCATGAAGCCATCCAAGATTTACTACCTGTGGCTGAGAAACAGCTACTGTGACTCTGCATTCAGAGCCAGCATCTCTGCAATAGATACCTCATGCACTGGTAACTCCAGATTACTCACCAGCTGCAGCAGAGTATGTCATGAAAACAGAGAAATAGCTTAGGTACAGAGCTGTCATCAAACTAAAAGATCATTCGTAGTCTTCACTGCTGGAGAGCTAGATGCAGAAACACCCCTTGTGTTTGGAGGACACTGCAGAGGTCCAGTCCAGCCAACAGGTTTGGGCTAACTTGTGTACTTCAAGCCAGGATGGCACTCTGCTTTGGGCATCACTCACACCAAAGCTGGTTCTGTGCACTGGGTAATTCTTTGGTAAAACCAGTAAGAACTGGTTTTACTAAAGTAAACATCTGCTCTTTGCTAACACTTAGTCTGAGATTTATGCAGCTCTCAGATTTCTAAACCTAAGGCTAAACAAGCATCCCAAGAAGTAGGCATTTCCAGAGTTTTATTCATTCTCAGAGTATTTCTGTCTGCTAGGCATCTAGACAATAGAGTTGACTCAATCTTCTTGATTGAAGCAATATCCTTGCTTAATGAATCATATCAGTATATTAAATAAAAGTTTAGCTAATGGGATAACTTCAAGAGTTTTGCTAATTCATAAATCCACTCTAAATTGGCCTGTTGCTGAGCTCATTCATTGTTCTCCATCATCCCTCTCTTCATCAGAAACAAAATCATATAGACTGACTCCAAAAGTATTCCTAGGGAAAAAGGAATTATCTCCCTTGAAATTAAAAAGTACATTTCTTACTGAAATTTAGAGTAACATTAGAATGTTCCAAAACAAAAATTTAAACAAATTCTATAGTTTTTTTCAGCAAAAAAAAAAAATTATTCAACAAGTTATTTGATTTTGGTTTCATGAGAGCCATATGAAGTTACATGTCATAATCTCATTTAAGTGAGAAAAGTAAAGGAGATCATTTGACCTCTAAACATATGAAAAAAAATCTAGGAAGAGGAATAACTCAGAAAACAGAAATAAACACTCCAACCCATTTGAGTGATTGTTCTTGCTAACTTTCTACTATTGAGGATATTTTCTTTGAGCTCAATTTTTGAGCAGTCATAAGCAACTATACAATCTGCTCAAAGGGAACAACTTCTGTCTTATCCCTGCCGCATCCTATTTCCAAAGTTACACATTGTATTTCTAACACACGCCAGAGAATTCTTTTCTGACAAGATGTTTCTTTTCTTTGAATCAGAAGTGATCCATTGTGGAACATACTGAAAAATGTTCCTTCTCAAGTTCTGTATGCACAAATAAATCAGACTGCATACTTTAGATGTGTCTTACTCTCTGCTATATATAATGTATAAATAAGATTACAGCTGCTTCCTAGCAACCCACAGATACCTTCATTCTTGAAATTCATGGCAACAACACAAAGGAAAAAAAAAACTACCCTGGTAATTTACTGTATCTTTTTCTTTTCCAGATTAACTTGCCTGATCACTGACTGCTGTAGAGATCTGAGATGACAAGTGACAGGGCAGCTGACACTTTGAAAACCACACCGTATCATAGCAGTGGTGTACACATTAGGAAAAAAATTACCACACAGAGTTCATTCTTTAGTAATACATTCAGGTTGAGCTAAATTAGGCAAGATTTTGGAAACACTTATGCCTCAGCTAACATCTAAGGCAGTGTAAGTACTACCAGTGTCAATTGGCACACTCAGGTGCCTACTCAAAGGAAAGCAGATAATCAGGGATCTTTCACAGGATGGAATCATCAGATACTTTCAATAGTTGATAATTAATAAAGTAGTCTAGAGGACTTCAAAATTAAGAAGTAATTTTTATAATTACTATTTTGTATTTAACTCTTCATAAGATGTTGTAACATCATAATGCAATGGAAAGTACAGCAATGATAGCGGGGTGGCAAAGTCCCAGGCTACAGTAAGTGAGGGTAAGCCCAAACGCAACAGTCATAGAAAGAGAAACAAAAGAAAAAAACTGGTTATCTTTGGAAAGCCTCAGCTAGGCAGGGATCTCCAGCAAAACACCCTCACCCACTGCCAACTCTGAAATGAGGTCTGGGAGGGGATGGATCCTGGCTGCACCCCTTCTGGTCACTCAGGAGCATTGCACTGCACCTGAGCTCCCCTGGGTTGGCCCCACCTTTCCTCCGAGTGCTCAATCACTAGTTCAAGCCATAACTTAGCATTTCTGCTTCAAACGTGAACTCAGCTTTGTACCTCTGCTGTTGTACCAATGCCAAAGATGGACTTACAATTCTTCCCTTAGTTAAAAAAAAATAAGATATATGATTTTGTTTCCTAGTAATATCAATACAGTACTAAGTAACAAGACTACATCGCTTGATAATTTCACAGCATTTTTATTTCTTAGCTCAAACATTTAGCTGAGACTGGATAAGAACCCTTACATCCCAACATGTGTACTGAGCAAAACGTAAACCGAGTGATTATTTCATGCAACAGGAAGAAACTGTTTCACCTTTCTTCTGCTTTTGTGGCATATTGTGACGTAGTCCTTTCTGTGATTTGTCAAACTCACTCATAGGAAATTTTGTCCTACCTCAGCTGCTGTTAATGCTATTTAGCACTTACTCACTCTCTACCCAGAGTTATTTTCATTCACAGAGTATTAACAGAGTCTATTTTGGTATTTCACTAACCACAGAACTTGGAAACTGATTATCTGCAAGGTTGCTCTTTTTTGTTTGTTTCCTTTTGTTTTGCTTTAAGGAAGATCTCTTAGCTTCTACATCATCTGAACATGACCACCGAGTGATACAAGAATAGGACAGTTTTTATTAGTGTTAAAGCCAATGGAAAATTGTAAGTGAAACAAGAACAATGTTTTGATCATCAAATAGTAATTAAAACTGTGGCAATATTAGGCTATTCGTTCCCACGAGTCTGAGCAAGTTTTGTTAATGCAGCCACCTATTGTTAACAACTTACAGCTGATTTTGCTTGCTGGAACTAAAAACTCTTCAAAATGCCAGTTTATTGCTAAGGGAGCAGAAGGAAAGCAGCATCTGCAAATAATAAATGAGGCTCCCTGTGTTTTGACAATCTTTTAATTTCCATTTGGATTACAAAGAGAACTTGCAGATGTGTCTTCAGATTTCATAGTCTGCATTTTTAAAAGTGAATTAATTTCACTGACATCTTGACATTAGTTAGTAATGTGTAAGCTCAACAGAACTTAGTTCGGAGGATTCTATTTTTGAGGCCTATAGCTTTGGTATTTGGTTGTGGAACATAGCAGTGGCAGTGGTATATTAAAAAAAAAAAAAAGATATACTTTTTAAAATACTGTATTCTGAAAATTCAGTTTCTGTACTTGATAACCTCTAACCAATCTAACCCATCTCATACATTATTCAAATTCTGGTAAATGAACTTCAACTTCTCAATGATTACATGAAATGCCTAGGCTTCAATGTAACTTGAACATTGTTATGAAGGAGTTATTATCAGTTTCCATTCTAAAAGTAATCCTAGCCTCAATTCCTCCCACCATATCCCGTTCAAACAGCATACTCCTGCACTTGCCTTAGGGATGAGGCAAAGACGCAAATGTAAATGGTGTACAATAGCCACTTTTTGCTTACAGTGCAAGTGTTTCAGAGCACCAGCCTCATAATAAGACCACTTAGACACTTCAACTTCCTGATAAGCCATTACATTGCACATCATTGAGGGCATAAGAAAATTTGCTTCCTTGTTTTATTTTCCTCCTTTTCCTCCTTAGAAAAATAAAGTAACAGAGTGAAAGTTAGTGACAATTACTGTAAACTAATTGTCTTTAGGATGTTATTACTGAAATCAAACCTACTATCAAAAACATCAAGTTCTTACATTTTTCCATTTTTCCTTTCTACTTTTCTTTAATCATAAAGCTCTGAATTACTTCAACCTTAACAAAATATGAACATAGCATATTCTGGAATGTGGCCATATATCCCCTGGGTCCATCTGGTAGTTCACCAGAGAACAGCGTAAGGTACAAAACTCTTTGCCTTCGGCTAAAGCATATTCAAGCTGAATCCAACCTGATAAACACAATCAGAAAAGGAAAAAAAAAAAAAAAGTGAAGCTGTTAAAAATAAATAGAATTCTCTGTATCAGCTTTTTTGTGTATAAATAATTCCAAATTTATATAAAGTGTTTGCTAATTCATCCCAGTAACTTTATGAGTTTTTATAAAGAACAACATGAAAAAATTTTCATGCTGATCATGGAGAAAAACACTAGGAATGAAAATGTTTACTGCCAAATTGTCTGTCAAACCACCTTTCAAACCAGGAATTTCAGACAACCTGTGATGGTGGGAAGACACATGCAAATACAAATTTCACATTAAGTTCAAGAAAGCTGTTAAAGCCTCTACTCACAGAAATCTCTATTTAGCTAATGAAGAGAACAAGGAAAGCTATTTATGACAGCTTCTCTAGATAAAATGTTAGTGGCGTATGACAGCTTTTACTGAACATTTTTTTATATAACTTTTTAGTTAGTAGCATGCCTCTGCCTGTGGAGCTTCTAGAACATAACAGTATCTTAGCTGAAATCTGTAATGAGTCCAACAGAAAATTACCACTAGTTTATAAATTCTTCTGACAGAAGAAAGCTTTCCTGAATAGCCATGCTCCAGGGTCAGTGTGGATGAGAGACCAGCCTCTCTTACAAGTCACTCATCTCTATGGGCTGATCCAAGGACCTGAAAAGCTGAAAGCATGGACTAGGAATACGTTGCCAATCTGAGTTCTTCAGCAGACTTCCACCATCTGTGCATTAGGCTCACAGACCTCACATTGAGCAGTGGATGAACTGTGCTCATGCAGAACTGTGGCTGGGTGTTCGACAAGAAAGAGCTAATTATTCTGAAGCACCACTCAAGAGATTAAATGAATAATTAAATAAACAAATAAATCTGACAGTCACAGAACTATATGAACGGAACTCATTGCTGCATAACAAATACCCGTATGTAGCTCTGTTTCATTTTGGAGGGAGGAACAGTATTTCTATCTCAGTATGAATATCGTTTAAAGGCCAAGTCAGCCTATACGGGTTTACTCTGCAGCTCCTGGGACTGTAATAATAGCATGCCTTATGAACATCATGCATGGATTGTTTTTGCAGCAATGTACTAAAAAAGAAACAGATTCAGAGTCTAGATTTCCTTGGAACAGCATCTCTAACTGCATTTTTGTTCAATTATGCCATTGCTTGAAAAGGTTACACTGTAAAGATGGCATTTCTTTGCCATAGTAGTCATAGTGAAACTCCTGTGTGCTGTCACATCAAAGCTTTTAACAGACCCACATTTTTAATACAGTGTTTATGTAAAATAGGATTCTCTTCAATCAGTTTGGAACAGACAAGCTTGTACATTGCTATGAGGCATATTCTCTACTCTGAGGTCTCCCTCTCTGTGTGCCGTGAAGGATCCCTCCCTCTTCTGTCCTGTCCCTAGAGGTATTTTGGAGCTGGAAATCAGAAGCATACTTGTTGTAGTTTATTAGATTAAAATAGCTGTCAATTAGCTTAGTCATGGGCCTTTGCTGTGAAATGTCTATGTGAAAATGGAATTTGAGCATACTTCCATCAAAATGTGACTACTTACTTAATTCTGTAGTTCAGTAGGCTCTTTACCTACTTTTTCAGCATGTTGAGGTAACTGTTCATAAGTAAATAACACAATTTTGAACTTTGTGTGCAGTTCTTTTTCTTTTCTTTTCACTGCCTGTAGATAAATGAAGCTAGTGTAATTGGATACATGCTTCATATTTATTTTGCTACATGGATTTTAAAATTATTTTAAACTGTTCTCTATACCTTCTTTTACTTTTTTTCCTGAAAGTCTGTTTCCTCTGTAGAGACTGCCTATCATTCGCACCAGAACAGTTTCATAATGCCTGACAGCACAGAGAGTTCATGAGTAGGACAAAGTTATGCAAACCCTTTAAAGTTGAAATGAGAATTACATGACTATTTCTTATTTAAAACCACCGTATTTATACCATTAAGGGGCATATACTAAGTTCTGTCTTTGTTTAAAGACATCTAAAAAAGCACATATTGTTCCTTCTTAACAAAGATTTTCCAGTGTATCCCGTCCTCCTGTTTCAAATGTCAGGTTGTTATATATACAAAACTTTCTTATGAACTTTCTCTTTGCTTCTCCAAGGGAAAAAAAAAAAAAATCTACTTAACCAGAGAAAGTACCCAACTACTGGGCAACTACACCAGCAATAAGATCAAGCCATGCCCTCTATTACTTACTTGTGTGCATTATGTAAAAATGTTTGTTTTTTTTTGTTTTGTTTTCCAAAATGCTTTTTACCAGATTGAAATGTACATTAAATGTTAGGCATACTTGTTAGCAAGTGTAAATCAGTGTAATCCACTGTGGATTAGTGGAGTTCTGCCAGTTTTCAATGAGCTGATTATTTTGGCATCCTGAATCCCAACTTCCTTCCTTGTAGAGCCCATCTTTACATTATTGTGGTGAGGATATTACATAAGTACTAAATCCAAGTCAGAGTTCTCCCAGATCTTCGTTTAATTCCTCATTAATGTCAAAAACAAACAAACAAACAACAAAAAAAAAAACAGTATTCAGAAGTGTACGTAAGAACATTTTTTGGAGACTCTATGGAGACTATTTCAATAAAACTTGATCAACACAAGCAGAAACTACATTTTAAACACCATCAATCTTCCTGATCGAAAGCTCACATTCTGAAGTCACTAGTATTTGTGTTCATACCATCAGACTTACAATCTACCACAACAAATTCAGAGGAGGAATCATCTGCTGTTAATGCTTCAAAGAATCAAATAAAAAGAGCTCAGTTCTTGGTTGGATCTGGATTCTTTGCATAGCTAGAATGATTTAGTGAGTAAAGGAGCACCACTAAATTAAGGCTTATGTCTCAACTCTCACCTGCTTATGTGCTCGTACATACAACCAATTTGTCTGTTCCTTCTACTCTAGCTATACTCATTGGTTTGTTTAAGGCTATGGATAAGGGCAATCTCAACTCAGAACTTCTCTTTCACTGGAATCCAAGTTTTTGGGGGTTTTTTTTTGGTTTTTTTTTTTTTCAATTTTGCTTACTACAGGTATTGCTGTCTCACTGCTAACAAGAGAGTGTGTGAAATGTTCATTGGAATGAACATTTTCAGAAATAGTCACTACTGAAGTAATTCAGTAAATAAATATCCAAATACAAGAATGTATAGCACCGGTTAACCCTGAGACATCTTCAGTAAGTCACGGAAACACCATAAAATTGCATGAAGCTAACTGAAAAGGTTCTGACTTAATGAAGAAATAATTCACACGAGCTGAGAATGTGGTGAGTACTTTGAAAGCTGTCAATCTTTGTAGAAGATCCAATTGTATGAAGCAAACACAAACTTCACCTACATCACTGGGACTTCTTTCACTCAGTCCAGGAAGTAAGCTATAAAATGGTTATGTTACAAATCTGTTAAATATCCTTGCTATGACTTCATCACTTGGCCAAATCAAAACTGATTTTCCCTAGAGTAAGGAAAGATATTTCCTTCCTACCTGCCTGACCAAAGAACAACTTTCTACTCCTACGCACACTGGTACAGCTGTTTACAGAAAGTCATGTCTACTTTTTTTATAACAGAAGAATTGAGTTCCTTGCCTTTGTATCAGTCACCCTGCTTTTGCAGGAGAAGGGTAAACAAGCAAATAAGCAAACATTTTTTTTTTTTTTTTTTCCCAAAGACGTGAAGACTATCAGCTTGGTACAAAGAATTCTGGAGTTAGTAAAAATAATGAGCCAGAATCAAAGCTGAAAATTCAGCTTAATGGTTAAGCATATTTTAAGCTTGAGCAACTGAAGGCAAGTTCTGTGAATAGAAGTGACAGGCATGAAAGCACACTGTTTTTAATGTCTTGTAATCTCCATTTTGGTAAGATTGTGGTTCATTTCAGAGGAGAACTAACTAAACATTCATAGGCAGTGAGCAGAATAGAAATGATGTCATTCAGAAATGTGAAAGTGAGAATTGCCTGCAAACAAGAGGGAGAGACTGCATTCCCCCTTGTAGAGAAGAGAGCTAATTAAAAACAACTTTTGGCTAGTGAAAGACATCATGCAATTTAGGTCAAACAAATGATGTTGCCATAGAGGGACATTCTACACTGAAACATCCCATGTTTTCATGTTCTTGTTTTTCATGTTTTTAATCCTAGTATTACATGTTTTCATGTTCATGTTTTTAATCCTAGGATTACACACAAATATTGATCACTGTATCAATACTCTCTGAGATAACTTATGATTTGCTTGAACTATGCTACAAATTCTGTCTTTCAAAAAGCAACTTACCTACGGCATTTAAAGATAATGTTGAATGTTACTATGGTGTAGTGTAAATATAGCTAGTGATGTTACATATTATTATTTTTGCCCAGCAATTTTTATCAGAGGATTGATTTAGCAGCTCACAAATTTGAAGAATTTTAACTATGTAACATTTTCCTCAGAGGGAAAAAAAAAAAAAAAAAAAAAAAAAAAAAAAAAAAAGAGTGTCAATCTCTTGGTTTCTCATAATCTTTTTTATTGTCCTTTCTTTGCACAGAAATGCCAGCAAAATGGTTAAGTCATTAACTCATTGTTTGGCTCAAATTAAAAATCTTCTGTAAACCATTTTTATTTGAAATATCTTATTGCCAGTTTACTGTAGGTTAAAGACTTAACATATGCCTTTCAAAGATACACTTTTTACTCCTTATTGTTTGTTGAATTTTAGCCTGACGAAACAACTACAGCGCACTGCAGAGATTTATCAGTTAAATTCAAAAGATCCTACATGCAGATGTATTGCAACCCAGACAGCATTGCTCCCTAGAGAATGTCATACTTCCTCTGCAGCTAGAACACACACGTAATCTGGTTTCTCTAGAGATCTCTAAATAACCCCTATGCTTCAACCAGTGAGAGAAAGAAGAGATGAAAACTGAATGAGGAACAAAGGATAAAAGATTGGGATATAGAGATAGAAGGCAACAGACTGGAAAATGGCAGGCAAAGTACAAGGAGAGAAGAGACTGAAAAAGAGAGGAAATGTAGTACTAGAACACAGGAGAAAGTGACTTGTCTGAATCTGAGAACTAGTGAAAGCTAAGAAAAAGGAAGAGATGCAATAATAGTAATGGACAGGCTGGCCAAACACACTTGGACAGAAAGTTTTGAGAATGTAAGACAAAAAAGAGTCCAGAATGAGATGCTGAACTAGAAAAAGTTGAGGACAGAGATCCAAAAATTTGGATAGGAAGGCAATGTAAATGAGAAAGACAGACAGGCTATGCAGAAAAGGTGGAAACTGAGACACAAACATGTACTGAGAAGAAAGGAAAGATGGCCCAACCAGTACAATAGGAACATAATGGAGAGTCCAGTGGTGAGTCAGGTATATGATGCTGAAGAGGGGATAGTGGAGTGTATTAGGTACATGTGGCAAGGTTTTAGTAGTTTGGAGGCAGCAGGGGTGGCCTCTGTGAGCACAGTCCCACAGTTTGCGCCATGTCAGATCAGAGCCAGATCCAGCTGCTCCAAAAGAGAACCTCCACTGTACAGAGATGAGCCATGGCCAATGCTGGCTGTGCGTCACTGATAACACATTTAAGAAAGTAAAGAAAAATGTTGTGCAGCAGCAGCTGGGAGGGAGGAGTATGAAAAGAGGGAAATGGACCTGCAGGGCCCAGCGTCAGTGCAAGAGGGCAGGAGGTGCTCCAGGCTGGGAACAGTAGTTTCCTGCAGCCCAGGAGAGGCCCTTGATGGAACAATTTTTTCCCTGCAGTCCATGAACACGACATGGAGCAGATCTCCACATGCAGCCATGGAGGAACACGCAGTGCAGCAGTGAATGTAAATTGAAGGAGACACAGCCCATTGAGAGTACCCACAGGAGAAGCCCTAGGCTGGAGCTGTGGCCCATGGAGAGAAGTCCACAGTGGGGTAGCCGAGGGCTGGAGGAGCTGGGGTCCATGGGGACAGTGCTGGAGCAGTGCCTGAAGGGTAGGCTCCATGGTATGACCCTATTTTGGAGCAGTGCTTGGAGAGCTGTGACTCCACATGGGGTCATTTCAGGTAGGATGGCATCCTGTGGGAAAGAGGGTGACCATGGAGGAATGGCAGAGATGAAGCATTGTGGACTGACTGCAGCCCTCATTCCACATTCTCCTGTACTGCTTTAGGAAGGAGGAAGAAAATGATGGACTGTGGCAGTACTGTGGCAGGGGCAGGAGGTTGCTTTTAGTTTGCTTTTAGTCTTCACTGGTCTAGTCTGTTAGCAATAGGTAATAAATTATATTAACCTCCATTATGCTGAGTCTGTTTTGCCTGTGACAGTAATTGGGTAATTGGTGAGTGTTCTCCCTGTTCATAGCTCAATGCACAAGGTCATTTCTTTTCATCATTTTTCTCCTCTTGTCCTTTTGAGAAGGAGGAGTGATAGAGCAGCACAGTGAAGTTTATGTGAAACCACCTCATGGGGAAAAAGACACAGCAAGCATGATGAGCAAAAAAGATCTTCTTAACAGAAACTCCTCACCGTAAAGCTGAGGAGAGAGACACGATACACAAGCCTTGTTGCCCTTTGTAAGCAGATATGTGTGAAATCCACCTACAAAAACTCCCATTGGCATTCCATGCTAAAATAACTTTACCAGTTTGTCAAGAAAGCTCAAATGATAGACATTCCTGTGTTGTTGAGATCCTGTGCTGGAAACCCATGTTTCAGTTTGATGCTTTGTGATAGGATTTCCAGATTTTGTTTTCAGTCAAGATTTTTTTTTTTTTTTTGAGATTTTCAAAGATTAAAAACTGCATCTAAAGTATCTGTCTTAAATTTTGCCACAATAGCAAGTACTCTAATATTAGGAAAGGCCAGAACTAAAATAATATCTGCAACCTTCTTTAATGCTCCCCATGTACAAACATTGCCACAGCCTTTCCTTTGTCAGGAAGAACAAGGATAAAGAAAGGGAAATATATGAGCATGTGGGTGCATAATGGATAATGATATACACACAAAGCTATCTACACAGCCTAATCCTGACATATTCTGAATTGTGAATTCATTGTTCTGCCATCTCAGAATGTGTTTTTAGACTCTATAAAAGAAATGTAACAACAACAACAAAAAAAGTATTTTCAATGATACAATAATTATGTTAATTCCTAAAACACACTTCAGGTTAAATTAGAATGGCTGAATAAAACTTTCATTCTCATCTGTGTTTCTTGTAACCAAAGGCTCCCTCAATGCAGTGAATATATGTAAAAAAAATGATTTCCCGTGTTAATACAGAACAGAATGTTCTATTACTGTGAATGGTTACTTCCTGGATACCATATCTGACAAACATATAACAACACTTGCTTCAGGTGGGAGTGTTGCAATAATGGTAAGCCCTATTTCTGAAAAGCTGATTAAATATTAGCAACAAGCAAGTGCTGCGACACAAAAAGAGTGAATTGATGGATGTGTATGTTATTCATATCTCTCTCAGTAAGCACTGTAGAAGAGAAACACTGCTGAGTTTAACTTCCTAAAATCTTTTTGCTGTGTTGGGATTAAAATTATTGTAATGGCTAGAGAGTGAAATGAATGGTGTGCACTGTAAAGCACATTTTCCAACTCACCGCAGCAAGCTGTTCCACTCCACTTGCAGTTCGTGCCAATGTTATGAGGTCCTCTTGCATCTTATCTACCCATGACTTTATCCTACCGAAATAAAAGAAAAAACGAGTTCAGTCAGTTCAATGCAAATATCTATGAAGATCTCAAACACAAAAAAAAACAAAAAAAAACAAAAAAAAAACAGCTAGCAGATGAATTTTCAGGTAACAGACTGACACTAAAGTCCACCTGATACAGCTGTGAATCTGTTTCAGATATGATCTCTGTTTTCCTTCTCAGAATATGTTGATATTGTATACAAAATGTATTCCCTAGGACAACCTGGCTTGCAGCTCACTCACAGAAAGATTTTTCTGGATGGTCTTGAGGTCCCTCTCCTAACAAAGAACACAAACAAAGAGAAACAGCAACTAGGAGCTGACTGACAAACAAGAATAAATCTTCTGGCCTGCAGCTCCTCTCTGGATGCTCCACAGAAACAGCAGCAGAATGGGCTGCAGCCAGCGTAGGTGGCATGAGTTGTTCTGGCAAAGGGGAACCTGCTCCTGGCTGCTGCTCTTGATGTGCCTGCTTCACTCCCAAGGCCCAGTAAATCTGCCTCTTTGCGAATGCATTGGATCCAATACGGTTTTTGTGTTCATATGCCCTGTCACGTTTTGTAGCAGGAAAGGAGCCATGGCACAAGTTTATTCCAGTAAGATCTATGCTTATTCCGGAGACAGAAGAAGGTGGTGTGGGCTGCCTAGTGAGAAAAAATGGTCAACAACTCATCTATTGTATCATCCCTGTCATTACTATAGCTCTGTACTCTGAAACCTGGAAGAGGTATTTATCCTAGCCATTTCCTAGCCTTACTGTGATACATGGGGAATGACAGGTAAGATTATTTATGAAAGCAGGAAAGAGATAAGAAAGATAGACTCCATTCTTGCTTCAATATGGAAAATCTGTTAAAGTAAGAAAGAATATGGAGGCTTGCTTTCACTCCTTCCTTCCACCTTCGATACATTTTGTATTAAACAATAGTCCCTATCTTAAAAGGGTATGGACGCTATCATGGAGCTGTGACTTCAAAATTTTATTAAAGGGTACTTCTTAATGCTACAAAAGAAAGGCATCAGTCATCCAAATGTTCAAAAGTCATTCAAATTTGATTGGATAGAAGAAAAAAGGTTTTTCAGTAAGTGTAGTGAAACACTGGAGCAGGTTGCCCAGAGAGGTGGTGGATGCCCTGTTCTTGGAGACATGCAAACCAAGGCTGGACCAGGCTCTGAGTACCTTGATCTAGCTATAGATGTTCCTCTTCACTGCAGGTGGCTGCACTAGATTTTAAGGGTCTCTTCCAACTCAGATGATTCTATGATTCTATGAAAAGAAGATTCAGGACTGACTTCTAATGTGAAGCAGCCTGAAATAATATCTGCACAGCTAGAGCAGGAACTATGTAGACAGAAAAGTACGAGTTTGAAAAGTGCCAGATTTATGACAAATCCCTCTTCTCAGTCAGTTATTAGGTGGCTTCCTAATCAACATACAGCCTTTCTTTAATTGTCTTTTGACACACCACAAGCAGAATACTCTGACAAAGTAAACAACAACTTTCTGAAGTTTCAGTTCAAAGCATTTTCAAGGCCTTTACACAAGAAGTCTGTAGCAGAATCTGAACTCTGACTTCATGCAGTCTAGAAGAGAGCCTTACATTTATGATTCAGCATTCTTCAAAAAAATGCTTAAGCAACTGACAAATTGTTACCATGGTTTCTTATTAACCATGGCTTCCACCTGTGACACTGCTGATTTCATCTTCTATCTCCAGATACCCTCTTGGCTTTTTTGGTACTCTCATCTGTTGTGTTGTATCCTTTATTTTCTATTGTGTTTTATCTTTTATTTTTCCCTTCAAAATCCTGGATAAATATCAGTGATTTAATTCTGTCTCCAATGCACTTCCATTATTTTCCCACTGGATTCATAACTGATTAAAAAACATTACAACTGAAGTTTTTTCAGTAGTCTCGTTCATCACAGAAAATTGTTCTAGTTCCTATAGGCTAGAAACTTTTTAGAAGACTGTCTGCCCTTTAAATCTTCTCAGTGCACCAGACATTCTCATTATCAGTTTTGTAACAGAACACACTCCAAACGTTTTTTTGCTAGATATAGCCATTAATGATAATATCATTATTAGCTCATAGTGTGAGGATTTAATACTTTTTGCTGACTATGTACAGAACAGAAGAGCTATATAGCGATTTATATCTCCCTGTTTGAGTTATTGAATATTACTTCATCCCTTAGACTGCCATTCTAACACTTCATATTAGCATAGTGTTGGATATATCCAATACTTACAAACACAGACACATTATCTTCTTGTTTTTAATGGTTAGTTCCATAGACCCAGGAAGCATTAGAGTGGCACTCCACACTTACAAATGCTGACAAAAAACACCCATCACAAAACTGATGACTTGCCTTTCTGCTCCCTTAGTCAAAACTGGATTAGTTGCTTAAGCCCTGTAATTTCCAACTTGAATTTAGTTTGACTGTGTTTCAGACAGGTACTCAACTAAAGCCGCAGGTCCTGCAAATACTGAAGACAGATTTCTAGCACAGATGGAAGAATGCCATGGTAAAATGTCCATATTTTATTTTTTATTAACGCTCCTCTTCATTTGCAAATATAAAGGTTTAGGAACATGGTAGGAAAATGTTCATGTATGAACCCACCCTCAGGGTTTTTATGTGCTAGTGGAACTTCAATGATAATAACAAGAAATCTTAAAACAAAAGCTACCATACATACGACTAACAGACATAGCAACGTCTCATAAGCGGAGTACGAACTTTCTCCTACCTATGTGTTATACTAATCTTTAGACTATTTTCCCATTCTTCTGTGAATGTATGCTGCAACACTTAGTT
This sequence comes from Gallus gallus, assembly GCF_016699485.2. NCBI lineage: Eukaryota > Metazoa > Chordata > Aves > Galliformes > Phasianidae > Gallus > Gallus gallus. The sequence continues at coordinate 10,478,800 of NC_052532.1, read as the reverse complement.
TATTTGCTACCTCTCTCCAAATCAGATAACAAGAATACCCCATCAGGTTAATGTTGATGCTTTTCTGTGAAGGTTCAAAAAAAGTTAATAGGTGCAATGTGTCAACAGAGACATGATCAATATTTAGTTCTGTCCTTTATTATATCACCAAGTGTACTCTTACTGCCTTATCTCTTTGCTCATTCACATCCTATATCTCTAACATGGCAACACAGAAATGATGTATATTTGGATTTAGGACCTGATTATATTTTCATTGACTATTACAATTGATTCCATCATTATGCTAGCATTCCTAAATTTTACTTTCCATGCTTTTCTTTCCAGATCAGGTATAAAATAAATCAATGTATCTGTGAGAACAGTATCAACTCATAAGCATAAGTGTGAACAAAAGCAAAAATTGCATATATCTGCTATTTTGATTTTTTTTTCCTGTTTCAGAGAATGAGATATACAAAAAGTGAAAAAGTGAAACCCACTAGCCAAAAGCATTTTCAAAACCATAAAGTAAATAATTGAACACAGTGAGAATTTTTATGATCCAAAAAGATTCTTGGTGTTATTTCTAAGAAGGTTGGATAGAAAAAAGTCAGAGAGGATTGATTTTTAAATTGACTTTTTTCATTTCCCATTGCTATGGTTTTTAAAGGGTATTTTCTTCTTTGTCCCTGAAAGGAAACTGGAATGGTGAGAAAATGTATTAATTAGTTGGTTAACCTTGAAGTACTGCACAAAGTCACTGTTAAAAACATGAATTGCTTTATTATTACTTATTATTTCTATTACTCGCAAATGAAATACGGAACACTTTCCTCTTTAACTTGCAAGAATATACTTTATTTTAAGTAAATACTTATTATGTCTCCTCTAAACTTGCTGCCTCCTGAATAGTTAGCCCAGGATTCATAATGTTTATACAATGGCTGTCGAGGGTGGTGTTTGATTTCTCCTTTTTTTTTTTAACTTGTTTTTTCTTTTGAATGAGGTTTTTGTCCTACAGGGAGTGGAAAAAGGCATCTCCAGAGCCACGCTTTTACTTCTACTGGAGCCCTAGACAGCTTGACTTCTTGGTCCAGGATCCCCAGAACAGTTATTCTACATGTTCGGCCCTTATGCAGGTTATGTTAGGTAGGATCAGGTTGGATGGAACAGGAAGAAGTCCACCTTCATTCTAATTTAATGGCAAATTCCCTCCCCTTCTGTAACTGAAACCAAACTAAGAATGGTTCTTCTAATCTTGAGTATACATTTACCTCAAAAGACTTTTTTTTGGTCATGTATACATCTTTACCTAATGTATTCTCTCTAGCAGAAATTTTCTCACTCGGCTTGGACAGTAGCTATTACAACAGGATACATCATAACAAAGGTTAATAATTTAGAAGGGTTTTTTTTTTCTAGCTCACTGTCAGAGATACAAGTAGTAAAATGGCATTCTAAAATTCTGAGTAAGCTTTGCATAATTTATCTCTCCTTTCAATAAGAATTTAAGTAAAATCATCAGTATTACTTTAAGGTCTAACATCTGTGTCTCATTTCTCCCATCTTGGCAACAGACAAAAGTCTCTTTGCAGCATACGCTGTAGATATTTCATGTTTCTCCTGGACTGCTTTTCTGAACTACAAACAATCACAACCCAAAACATAACTTAAAATGCAACTGTTTTTGTTGTTGTTGTTTTGCTTTTTTTTTTTTTTTTTTTTTTTTAAGGGATCATATTATCTCATACCATTTTCTTATAACACATGCCCCTTAAAAAAAATGAAAGAGCCTCTGGGCACTGAAATGCTTGTCTGGTACTGCTTTGAAGTGAAGCCTGCAGTGCAATATCTGCCTGACAGCTGCTCCTAGTCAGAGTTTATTTAACAATTGGAAAGCTGTCACAGCAAACATAAAGTCCCATGACTTAAAGAAGCAGAAGTCATTTTTCAGAAAAGGGCAACAACAGAAACCCTGTACAAAAGGTTAGGTTGTTCCTATCACTATTAGCTTGGCACAGATGTTGGAATGGATGTTCCACTGAAAGTGATTACATTTTGCAGAACAATTGATTTCAACCCGACTCTCCCACACGTGGGTTTTCCGTATATCAGGCAATTACTGGACAAAAGGAGCACCCACACACCTTTCCATAGAAACTTCCAACTGATGTGAATGACTGAGGGGACTATCTGATTAAAGACAGACGGATGTGGGTCATTTAATGGAGAATTAGAAGGTACAACCCTGCTCCTGTCACCTGGGCTGATGAGATTGATGAGGAAAGAGCTAGAACACTACAGAGCCATCCATCCACATTACAGTATTATCCGACCTAGCATAAGAGCTATTTTGATGGCACAGAAATCCTTTCTTCCTCTCTCTTTTTTTCTTTTTCTTCTTTTTCTTTCTTTCTTTCTTTCTTTCTTTCTTTCTTTCTTTCTTTCTTTCTTTCTTTCTTTCTTTCTTTCTTTCTTTCTTTCCTTCTTCCTTTCTTCCTTCCTTCCTTCCTTCCTTCCTTCCTTCCTTCCTTCCTTTCTTTCTTTCTTTTTTGTTTTATTTTTTTTCTCTTTCTTTCAGTTAGGACAATTATATTTTCTAGTCAAAGGATTTTTGCAGGTACCTTCAACTCATGCTCCAAGTAGAGCTTAATATAACAGATGCCGAGCTAAGAAACATTCAACTCATTAAGAATCTATTTTTATGGTAAACCTATATACCAAGCTTGCAGAACAGAGCACTGCTCAGCTATAAGAGTACAAGAAACTGAGAGAGATGCATGTACAACAGCTGTGTTACATCCTTTTCCCCCTAAAACTGATGCAATTATTTTCTGCTGAGTTCAAGGAAAATAGATTAATGTAATTGCATACCACAGCTCTGTAGACCACTCACACTAATTTAAGGTACATTAACTGACTTCTGCATGGATACCCTCTTATCATCTAAAGAGTCAGACATGGACTTTAACTCTGCCAATTTAAGTCACATGTTCTGTTGTAGGTTCACATCCATCAGTTATGATTATGTTTACTCAAGTTTCTAGATAAATCTTGCATACAAAAATAACAGCAATTACAATAATGGAACATCTAAGTAGCAGGGGCAAGATCTTTTTACAAAATGGGTCAGTATTTCTTACTTTTATATATTTTGCTATAAACTGCATACACATTGTTCCTAATGCAATGGAATAGCAGTGTGTGAGAAATGAAGATTAATGAGATTAGAAGCAGTGCAAGAACAAGCCCTGCTATATTTTTGCAAGCAACCTTACACTCTATTTTCTTGCTCAGAAAATCCTTTACTTTCAGAATCAGAAGGTTTTTAGAAGATTCACTGGCAGTGAAGGAGGGAGGAAAGTCTACGAACTTATCAGAGAAGCAACATTCTCAACCATTCTTTGGCACCCTTAGGCAACACTAAAGGGCAAACAGAAACTGTTACTGCAATTGATAGAAGACATGTGAAAGAAGGAACATACGCCATGACGAAATTACTAACCTCCTGCATGGAAGTTGTCCATGTTACTGCATTTATACCTCCAACTACAAATCTACTGAATTTTAATATCACCATATATTTTGAGGACCTATTAAGCTGACAGTACAGCATTTCAGATATGTGGGTGGAAGTGAGGATTTATAGATAACTAGATCTTGTGAAGAGTAATAAAGGCAGGTTTTGTGAAATACTGAACAAATTGTCATGGTGTGTTAAAATCTCATTGATTCTAAATGAAGGAAAGTAGAAATTGGATATGCAAAGATCATTGAAATCCCCCACTTATCAGATTAAGCTCTTGATAAAGTGGCAGCTCTTGAATCCCTACTGAATAGTCAGAAATAAATAAAAGAGGGTTATATAATTTAAATGAGATATAAAAGCAAATTAAGGTAAAGTTGTCGTTATAAGAAAATGTGAATCCTCCAGATCCAATTAGATCCACAGAGTGGAAGATATTTAAATTCATCATTCATAGACATGCTCAACTCTACAGCTGTAAATCCCTCCGCTTGTATACAGTCATTCAGTAGTCCTCTTTCTGTGGCCTGGAAATTTGTTCACAGAATCCATGATAGTACGATACCACAGAAGTATAAAATAAATATTATACATAGTATATAACAACTTCCAAGGAAGTTAAGAATTTACAAATTTAAGTGAAAAGATTCCACTTTGTTCCAGTATGATGGCATATATATCCACCATATGCTATATGCTGAAAATATATCACAAAATGTTGTATAAATGTTTGGAAAAACTTTTCTGTAATAAAAAAAAAGCAAGGATTAATTAAGTCATGACATTTAGCTACAAAGCTGAGTGGGGAAGGTAGGAAATCTATACTGTGTTTATGCGTATAAATGGATGCACAAAATGCATCATCTACTCTATACACAAAAATATTTCCTTCATTGGCAAGAAGAAGAAGTGCTTTGTTCCTTTGCCCTCTTTGACAGTCTCATCTGCCCAAATGTAACAAGCTTCTGGCTATTCAGTCTGCAAGGCCAGAGAGACTTTCTTGTTCTCTCCTGTTTTCAACATTTCAAAACCTAGCTTAACTTGGGCATTAGTGGCAGATGTCTTAATGTTTAGACTTAGGAATGCTACCAACATTTTCCTTTTTTTTTTTTTAAACTCTCCTCATACACCTTGTATCACTGATAAATGGGGCAGTGAGAACCCAATGAAATACTATTTACAGCCCCCCTGATTTATCCAGCAGCTCAGGAGATTTACTTCCATCCCTGACTCCTAGGATGATGTTCATAGCATGAAGGGCAGAACTCATGTCTCAGTGACCGCCTATGTTCTAAGCAGTAGTTTTCTTCTTCATGTTCAGTTCCAGTGGTAGGTTGAAGGATGGAATTGGGTGGCATGCTGAGTGCCAAGAAAAGCAGAATTCCTTCCCACTTTAATAAGCAGGTTGTAGAGACTCCAAAGCATCCAGATGTTAAATGGGAATGAGCAAGTAATTCCTTAAATGAAGCATTCTTTTTAAAAAGCCAGACTGGGGCATGGTCATATTATTTTATAAGCTGGCTCAGCCTAAACCAAGTGTCTGACAGGTGTTTAGCCACACATGTTCATAATTACAGCTTCTGCTCCGTAAATATTTCTCTTCACTTTGCCAAAAGTGTTCTTTTGGAGTCCAATGCTTCCTAGCAAATAACATGAAAAATATCCTCTAACAGAAATTACTGTTGCACAAAATAGCATTTAATAATTTAAACACAATCTTTAATGTTAAGCCTGACAATATAATCAGCTGCAAAATTACTATAAGCTGTAAAATAACTCCTTAAAAATGATTATGTTTTAATTATCAACAATTACAGTGCTAAAACAGTTTAACAGAAAAGACATAAATTTATGGCTCAAATGACTGTTAGTAGCCCTCAGATGTTTTTCAATAAAGGCTTTTACAATCAGATATATGTCTACTACCATTTATTGCTTAGTGTTAAAAAAAAAACAACCAAACAGACAAAATCTAGTTAGCATTTCTGCAGCTGAGAAACAGACATCGAAAATAAAGAATAAGTAATTTGCTTCTGAAGTCTACTAGATGAAATGCAATAATTTAGTTTTAAATTTCACTGGTCTAAGTATGGCCTAGCACTATAGATCACCTGGAGTGACGACCTCTATCAGATGAGCCGTCACAAGTGAGAGATATACATGTCTTTGCCATCACTGGACTCCCCACAAAGTAACATCTAAAATGCCTCTCATTCCTCTTTGCTTCAACTCTGATAACTAATATTTAAAGAGCATACAATGCAGCCCAGACTAATTCAGTAATCTATTTAGAACACAGATAATCCACAAAGGAGAACAAAAGTGAATTTCACATATACTAATACAGGTATTATAGTATTGTATCTACGGAACCTGAATTAGAACCTGCTCCCTGTGCAAAGTAATACATAAATACTGGTAAAATGCCTGTAACTGGAGAATTAAAAAAGCATGTCTTGAAAATTATGATTGAAAAATAAATCTCATAGTAATGGCTCTTTCAAAAGTGCTAAGTGTACAATTTTGCTACAGCATTTCAGGCAAAAAGTGATTTTATCAGTCACATTTAACATATCACAGTCATACTTTAGCCACAATTTGTATTAAAATGATTTCTTCCCCCGCCCCCCCCCCCTCCCCCCCCCCCCCCCCAAACTAATAAGCATTGCATTTTAGCCTCAGGAGAAAAAGGAGTATCATTAAACTAAACTATGGCAAACTGAATACTGGTAAAGAAGAGATTAAAAGAAAAAAAAAGCAATAGCTTCATACAAGTCATGAACATACCCAGGAACAAATGCCTAAATCCACACATACGTGCACCAATTCCAACTCAGTGAGAATTTCAACTGATCTACTTCATTTGGGTCACTATCCCAGCAATACCTTATTGTCAAGCACCGAGAGTGCAGAAGCTGGCCTTCCAGTTCACATGTGAATAAATATATAGAACACACACACATTTCTCTCCTTAAAACATGTGATTAGTTTGATCAACTGTTTGTGGTAAGAAATTAATCTTCTTTCACAGCATACATGAAGAAATCATGCTATCTAGGTATAACTGCATGCAAATAGAGACTACATGATGTCTATGCAGTACAGCAGCATAATACTGCTGTATTGTGAGGTGATTGAAAGCATCCCATTGAATCCAAAGCCTGCCTCAAATTGACAACGAGCTATAGGATCAGACCTTAGACTGAAAGAAATGTACTAAAGTAACATAAAATACACAATAATTTGATAAAAAAAATAAACATATAAGCTTTTCTATTTAAACTTATCTGTCTGTATACAGATTAATTTGTTATTGTTTAGGCTATACAGCATTGAACGTATTTATGTAAGAGAGATGTTAGCATAGGCATACACAGAAATGACCAAATGTCCATCTCAGTTTGTCCCCAGCTATATCTTGGAAAAAAAATAATACAATAAAAATAATACAATAAAACTTCCCTTGAGTCCAGCAGCACAGAAATGAGTTCTTAAAACTGTGAACCTCACTGCCTTTTGGGGAGCTGATGTGTAAATCAGGACCCATAGTAAAAATCAGATGAATTTTTGGGGGAGGGTGGGAACAGGAACTGCCCTGTACGAGGAGCTTTGTTACAGTGAGGTACATCCCAGGTAGTGCCAGGCATAGAAGTTAAGCACCCATCTGAACTGGGACTCTGCACAGAAAACCTTTACAGCATGTCTGCCTTTTCTGGTTTTGCCACTTGTTTAAATGCAAAAGTTAAATATAAAGACAGGGACGCACAGAGGTTAAGCAGGTGTGTATATACTCCGGAAGACAGAACTTGATGGTATAGGGATAATCTTTCTAATACTCTGTAAGAAATGATTATTAAAAAAATATAGTTTTATACTGTTCATTTAATATGAAATTATTTTGAAAAAATATTCCACGATGTATAGGAACTGTTGAAAAATTATTCCACAATGTATGGGAACTGTTGAATCACAGCCTGAATCTCTGATTGGTCACCCAAGGCAAGAACTGAGTCAGCCATGGGAGCACAGGTGAAGGCAATTCACCTGTGTGACCGGAAGGGGTGGAGCCTGGCTGCACCTCTTCTAGACCCCATTTCAGGGCTGACTGCCACTGAAGAAGGATTTCTTTCTAGAGATTGCTCCCTTTGGAGTTTTCTACTGTAAGCCTAGGACACAGGTGAGCATTTCATTTATTTTTGATCATCTCTTTCCACCACAGGAGTCTTTCTAACTATAAAACCTGTAAAAATACTATCCTAACCATTCCACTCTGTTAACTGTACATTTGTTGATTGTACACATGATGACTGAAGTACTGAAAAAGCAACAAACATTGGCAACAAAACCTAGGTTTCATATTACACAGCTACAAGCTGTTCACTACTAAGCTCCAAATTGTATGGCCTCTCTTAAAATGCAGCTTTCAGTGAGGCTGATTCCTCCTGTTTAATAATGACAAGGATTCATAAAAAAAACATCTATTATATTAAATAGTAGAATGCTACCTTCTGATAAACAAGTGTAGTCTAAGACAAAAAGCCCTGACTCCCAACTTTACTCCATCATTGCAATGCTATCTTTCTTATAATTCATGAAGTTTTTTCAGATTTATATACAAACTTTAAGAAATCTTTGGTATACAGTATACTCCAAAGAAAGCTGCACATCCAAGTTAATCAGCTGTTTCATTTGCAAATATATTCTTCCTTTCAAAGCCTGACTTCCAATGTGCAGAGCTGTCATCTCCTTAACATGCCACTACTGTGGCACATATAGTAACGGCAGTTACAGGAATAAACACATATTGTTTTGGAAAGATCTAAATGGACTTCATCTTCTAAAAGACAAGCATTACCTGCATTTAGTGTTGCCATTTCAAACAGACAAACAAAAAGTAAAATATCATCACAAAAAGAGACATCATCGCAAAAGAGACAAGGCAGATATTATAAAAGCAAAGGGCTGTGGCACAGAATATTAAGTTTTTACAGAAATTAGCATCAAAATTAGCAATAGCCATGTAGTCTTTAAATTCTTTCCATTTCACAAAGTCGTTCTGATTTACACTGAGTTTTTGCTAAAGGCACAGCTGGCATGATGTGGTTCCTGAGTTACAAATGCATATTAATGGCTATTAGAAAAGGATAACAGTGTATGAGGGGGAAAAAAAAAAAAAATCAGTGCATTCTTTTCCTTCTGTTCAAGGGGTTATCAGTCTGTTCCCAGACACACTGCAGTCTCCTATCTTGAAAACAGTTTTGATAACTGTCCATTGCAATATGAGGTACAAATGCATAAACTCTTTGTGTATTAGCAAGCCCAGGGGAGGCTTGATCACAGGATTAGAGCATCATCTGCACAAACTGGTGTGGGTGGACTTTAGCTATAGCTATATTAAAATCATGACTAAGTTTCCCCAGGGTGTTGGATAGATCAGTTGTATATCAGAAGTGCTGGCATACAGTAAACAGCCAAAAACAAAAACAAAACATAAATGCAATTACTCTGTAAAGAACCAGCAGCACCCAAAACCATATTTCAGTTCTTCACATTACAAAATTAACCTTTTGAAATGGCTAGTGTCAAGCTTCATAAGCTAATTCAGTCACACATACCTGTACAGATCTTATATTTTTGTTGCAACCCTCCAATAATGATAGATTGCACTTTTCTTAAATCTGCAGAAGCTGGAGATTGAAAGATAATGCTAAATGTCATTACTGGAGTGTTATGAAACTCTAAGCTTTGTTCCATAAGAGAAAAATAACTCTTACAGATAGCTCACAAATAACTTATACAAACCTTAGAAACATAAGAGTACATGCTCCTGATGTTTGGGCTTCACTTTTGAAAGCCTTGTTGAAGAGACTGCATGTGTTTGATTTAAAAAGCTCATGCACAGAAATGGTTTCCAACTGTGTGCACAGGGTGAAAGGGCTTTAAGGGTCAGTTCACAGCAAAGCTGAACAAGAACGACACCAAATGTAATTCAGCTTTAAAACAATGCCTTCTCAAACAGGCTTTGCTCTCCTTTCTCAGGCTGGGGTAAATGGTCTAAGGTCAGGAGGGCATGATGCTTGTCAGAGTATTCAGTGCACATTAGAGAGATGGCTATTAAAGAAGAGTGTTTGACATTTACTCAGAAGCCAACCCTCCCCTCTTTCACTTGTCCTCTTCCCCATTTTCAACACATTCCCTAATTAAGCATCAATACAACACAATATAATTGAACAGATGTAGTAGTCATTACTAGGAATTACCCATTCTCCTATCAAATCAGAGTGCACAGAAAGGGCTGTGTTTGAAATGGGTGAACTTAATTGCCCGAAGGTCCCCAAGAGAAATGTACAAATAGATCAAGACATCACACACGCGCAACTGATCTCGGCTCTGACACAAGCTTTTTGTCACTCTCTCATCCATCTTTGCTTACTGGGGTTAATGGTGGCTGGAATCGACACCGGACAGTTTAGTAAATAAGAGCATTGGATGTGTTTCAAATGAAGCATACCAGAACTCAGGCTTCAGTGACGCTTTGATTAAAGGTCCATACGTAGTGAAGGCTTTTTATGAGGCAGCTGCTTAAAAGACAATCTATTTGAGTAAAAACAGAGCAGCGTAGCAGGTATCCCTTGGCAATTTACTGTGGAACATTTGTTTGCTTCAAAACGATCTGATTCACAATCATTGCACTTGCATGGTTGGTTGATTAAATCAGTATCTCTAGCAGTCATTACAGTGAGCAAAGAAGAAAAAGCAAATTGCTAAAGCAGTGCCTCTTTGTGTTATGCAAAACAGATAAATCACAACAGTGCATTCCATTTCCTTCTCCAGCACCTCTTTCTCTGTTTCCATTTCCGACCATAAAGTACTGGGTTTTTAAGTTCCTTACTCATAAACAGTATTTAATTAAGAAAAGTGTTAATCCAGACCAATAGAGGAAAATGTTCAGAAGGGAACATGCTACCCATCAGTTTACTACGCAATAGCAGATTCACTGATAGCGATCTAGGAAAGGATTGATTTCCTTAATTAATTAATTAATAAGTATTCAAATAAAAGCAACAGTGCAATTTGAATCTTGTAAACAAAAACAGCTTCTTTCTACCTCAGACTGCCTCCCTAAGAGCTGCTGTGATCTACACCTGGGATCTGGCCTGGGCTGGCAGAGGTGACTAACAACATTTACGAGGCACAGGTATGACACATTCCAGCAACAGAGAGGAGAAAAATAAAAGAGTATATGGCAAGCAGGAAAAATGTCAACTTGGAAGATCATGCTGCATTTATTTAGGCCTGGACAAGTGCTGGTAGTAGAAAAGAGTAATAGCTAGCAGGGAGAGTGGGAATTGAAGGAACTAGTCTTGCAGTGAAAGAGTTCAACCCCAAAAGAACAGAATTGTTTATTTTAGACAAATGTCCATGAATGAGACTGTTTCAACTCTAAAAATTAATACATATTTATAAAATGCTACCCAAGGCACTTTCCAGATTGCTCAGTGAAACTGCTGTCAATATCACTGGAGGAAGATGGAAGAGGCTTTTAAACTGGGCACAGTTTCTGCATTTCTCTTCATTGTCACGACCGTAATACAGTTTCAGTGTGACAACGTACCAGATTCCAAGGCTACATGTAATGCTTTGGCATCTCCAACTATGTATCATCCCCCATATAAAAGGGAAGTAAAAAACTGTAGTATAACTGAGTTCTCATGTTTACCATCAATAAGGCTCTGAATATAGCAGTCATACCTTTGTCAGACACTCATTTACTGTTACTACAATCGGTACAATTATCTTTGTAAGCATAATTTTCTTAATTTTTTCTTATTTTTGTCAGCACACAAATGTGTTAAAACACTACAGAAAAAGCTCCATGCTGAGATAGCAAAACTCTGTTCATATGCTGCTTGTACTTTGGACCTAATGTTCATCAGCAACTCTCTCCTCCCCAGCAATCTAGTGCTTGTCTTAAACTGGTCTCATTTAATGCAAGAAGTCCACTGCTGACTGGGAGCCACATCATTTTTTTTTCAATGTAACTATTACCAAGAAAAAAAAAGTTTAGAGATTTAAAAAAAAAAAAGAGATAAAGTAGGAAAAGAAATGTAGAAATAGGCAGAGAGGCTGAGTAGTTTCTGCTATCAAAGTTCTTCCTTGTCGGTTCAACTGCATGCAAGCTAAAACAAACTTCACAGACAATAAGGTATGTGCCATTTCTTTATTTCAAAATGCTCTCTCACACAGCAGTATTTCTGTTGAAGTAGTAGTAACTGAAGCAATTTACACAAAAACATGTAAGTCAAACAGAATTGCCTTCAACCAGCACTAACTCATAATACAATGTTGTCAAAGATTCTAGTTAGATTGCACAGTATGAAGATCAGTCTCCTCCACATCCAAACTGACTTGTTATGCTGCAAACATGAAGCTGTCTTCAAAACCAGTACCTATCTCATTGCCATGTCTTATATTTTATCTATTGATTAATGCTTCAGAGGTGCACAAGAAAGTCTTAGATTTTCTTTCCCCATGGATTGCGGACCTTTTTTCAGATGAACATAGCAGACAGGATCCAAACAGGATCAGATGCTGAAGGATGATTTGAACTGGATCACAACCTCGTCAACATCCCTTAAACTACCTGCATGTACCAAGAAGTAAGCTCCACTGAGTTCAATCTTTTCTGAATACAAATAATCATACTTCCTTCCTTCAGTCATTTTCACAAGTCCCTCTTTGATTTGAGGCTGCTAAAGGACTGCATTCAGAAATCATGGATCAGACCTTAGCTACAAAAGCGCAGTTTAAAACATATTTATGCTTAAATGTAATGTTCAGAATCATTTTAGTTTACCTTGGGTTTATCTCAATTATTTGACAGAGCTGGGAACAGACCTTTGCCCATGAAGGAACAGCCCTGCTTCAGGAGGTAACAACGGCAACAAGCTCCTTCATTGATTTTTGTTGTCTGAAAGTTAAGCAGCAGTAATAGGCAGTTGCTTTGTGTACAGACAGTCACAGTATGTTTATCTGGCACTAATTATGAGTAGCTTGTTTGGCTTATACACCTTTGGTTCTGCTGCATGATTAACTCTACAGATAGAGACTACACCCTTACTTGTAGCTTTATAGTGCTTAGTGCTTGGGAGTACAAATGAAGTCTTTGAATGTTCTCCTAGTACAAAGCTAAGAATTTTTAAAATGCCTGAAGGATCTCTAAACTCAGTCTCCAGCATGTTAATGGCAATCTGAACGGTATTTATGTGATCTGCTTTAGGTACTTGCTGATGGCTCTCTACATTACTCTTCGAAGGTTTCTGACTCTGACCACTGACTGCATGGGTAGCACCAAGTGCCTGACAGGTTTCTGAGATGCGGCTGAGGACTGTATCACAAGGAAAATAGCACAGGAGCATTCCCAAGTCTCTAAATCCTCAATGTCATTTTGCAGGGCGGGGAAAAAAAAAGCACAGTCCCTGTATATTGTCAGTCAACTTCTCAACAAAATCCCCCTCATATATTATATTCAAGTGAGAGTTTGGGTACAGGCCCATCTATCACATTTACAAGCCCCTGATCTGTGTGGGAATAGAAGAAGCTAAACAACGAAGGAGATGCCTAACCACCACACATTTGAAGAACTAGCATGCTCTTTTTTAATACAAGCTATCATGAAAGGTTATGGGAAAGCATTCTGAAATCAACTGATGCTTAAAAGTCTCATAGAACACAGCAAAGTAATGTAATCAAAATTTGATCCATTTATAGCTCTTTCTAATTCTGTCCCTGAAACATAATCTCTTTTCATGTACAATATGGGAGTGCGCTGCTTTGTGAATCTTTTGCATACAGTACAACTGACGATACTTTGGATGAGAAGGATGAGATAGCTTTCAGTCTTACAAAGGTAACAGGCCACTTTAATGAATGTTTAGAATTTGTGTTTAATATTTAATCAGCTTAACACTTTGATTTATGTAGGCTACTGTATATCCTCCAAGGGCATGAGGAGAGTACTTTCAAGGAAGAGCATTTGGGGAGAAAAATGTTGACATTTCTACTCCAGTTAAACTCCTAATTGTGCATAAATCTTTTATACTTCTTCTGCTTCTGTGCATATATTATTTTCACAATGCAAACATGAAATCAGACATTTCCAAACTGTAGTTTGGAACACTTGTTTCTGCTCGTTTCCAGTACAAAAACATTATCAGACACCAAGAGAAGAATGCATGCATACACAATACAGATATATTTATTTTTATGCTATCCAACTTATAGATATCCTCTTCTGAGTCAGCTAAAACTAGTTGTTGATGCAGTAGTACCAAGCGGAGGTAAGACAATGATGTGTCATGGAAAGGCCGAAGATAACAGTAGTAGATGTATGCACAAAAATCATGGAATTCCTAACAGCAATGCCAGACTTGAATATCTACATCCTATGTACGTAGTTTTAGATGAGATGAAAGGTCTGTTTCTAAGCTTTAATATCAAAAATAATACTCCATACACTCTTTATTTTTTATAGTAAGCAATTTAATGAAATACCAAGTATGTGTACCAGTATGTACTGTTGAAGACACTGATGGATATTGGCTTTCCTAGACAAGCAAAGTAGCGGTATCTCAGTTACCATATCCTTGGCAACTGCTAAGCATGGAATAATCAACTGGCATGTTCTGGACAAGTGAGTCTTGAAATCTGTTGTTATTCACTGTCATGGTAGAACTGCAAATTATCTCTTTTCCACTTCTGATGGGATACTTTTAAGTTGTCTTTTGCTCCAGCTGAAATCGTATTTCTCTTAGCCGTTTACTGCACTGACTTTTGAGTTTTACCATTTCCTTTCAAATGTCAATCCGAAAAGTGTGTCAGCATAGGAAGAGTACATCATCATTCAAACAGTCTATTTGTAATGATCCTGGGGCGGGAAAGTGGGCAGATTGGTTTTGTTCCTATAAGAAAAAAGTAAGTGACCTATGAAATCTGAAGCTGGCCTTTTGTTATCAGTCATCTGGACAAGTAAAAAGGACCACTTTCTTTGTTATGCTTATTGAGCAATTGTCAACACTACATGTTCCAAACTGGTACTTTCCTGAAAGGCTAAATGAATTACAAGTGGCCTGCCAAAACCATGAAAGAAATCATGGCAGAACCATGAAAAGAATCGTCACCTTTGGTTCACCAGACTTTTGGGCAAGAGAGTGAAAGTAGGAATAGCTTAGTGCTGCAAACCCCTAACCTCTCCACCTCACTGACCTGCAGAGAGAATTAACAAGCAAAACTGGAGCAGCTGTACCTCTCCAGTTCCACTCCATGCTGTAAAAACAGGAATCTCATTCTACATTGCTTTGAACTCCTTTTGTGCTGGTGAATGTTGATTTTAGCAGCTTTCAGAGTAGGAGTGACATGACAGTATGGAAACAAAATCCTAATACTTTTTCACTGTGAAACACGGACGTTGATCAACAAGGCATTCAGAATTTCAAGAGACGACAGCAGGTTTGTGTATGCCTAGCTCAGAACTAAGCTATTATTTCTTTCGAAAGCTTCCTGACAGTGCACCAAGAACTCCTATGTTCTTCTTTCCATGCTTTCCTCTCCCAAAAGCCTCTGGTAACTGTCTGCATGGGACAACTACTCCCTGACCACCCCAGGTGTCCTGTCACCTTTATGCACTCCAGGCTAGACAGTTTCTCACCTCGCACAGCGGCAAAACTGAATATTGAATTTCTCAGACAAGGCTTTTTCTATTCACGGAGCTATGCTAAGAAGCTTAGCAATTAGCAAAGTGGTGAGGTCAGCTGTCTTGAAGCTTTAAGAAAATACAAGAATTCAAACTATGACCCTACTTTATATACATTTACCAAGTTCCTTGTGCATTAGGTCATGGATTCTTCCCATAGTCCTATCATATTTTTTTCCATTCAGTTTATTGTCTTAGCCATATGCTAAACTCTCAAGCTCCAGTCACTAGCAAGCAGTATGTGTTTCATTTGTGTTATGTACTTTCAACTGCCATACTAGGATATTTCTTGGTCTGCATTTCTTTACTACAAGTGGTCTGTGTGAACCACTGATAACCCCTTGATAGTCACTTCTGTGACTATACACAGCCTACTCAGTTGTTCAGTATTTAACTGCTTAATCAGCCATACATACATGCAAACTCCCATCACATGAAAGGCATGTATACAGTAAACTCTGTATTCTTTAGACTCATGTAACACTGTTTTAGCCTTAAGCAAATTAAAAGTGGTTTCTATGGCATACTCCTTTCAGGCAAACTCTATTAATCCAGTAAAACCCTTACTGTAAATAATTGTACTGTTTAAGAACTTAAATAATATGCCTGTTCACTGAACTCAATGAAGCCTACCTAAACAGAAAAAATAGGAGTTACCAGAAGGTGTTTCAGGAAGTTATTTATTTATTTATTTAATAATAATTTAAAAAATCATTCTGAAAAGTTTAGAGTAAGCTTACTTATGTGCTCTGGGCAAAAAAATGGGTGCCTTCATCCTGCCTAAAATCTTTTTTGAACAAAGAGAAGGGAAGAATAACAAAAAAAAAAAACTGGTAGTAGAGAAAGACAAAGTTGTTGCTTGTTACTGAATAGAAAGCACGCAATTTCTGTGTTGACTGCAGTGTAATTTTCCTCTACATAATTCTCTTTTCTGAAGATGCCGAGCAGCTGTGAAATATTTTCACTGATTTGCCACCTCTATTGGTTATCTACCATCTTCATGATCAGGAATGTTTCCACAACTCTATAAAATCAATTAGCTTAAATAAAAAGCCACTCTAACTCATGACACAAACATATTACAATTGCAGAACTTCATATAGAAGTAGCTGAGGAATATCAAAGCATATACAGAAAATATTCAACATTGTCTTTGGATGTTAGCACCAAATAGTCCTTGTACCAGAATGAACTCTTTACAGCACACACTGATGGCATCTGTAAATATGAAGCATGATATGCTGAAAGTATCTGAACTACAGTAATTGCATCTTCTACTTGAAATTTTTTTGAGGAATTTGATGAGCTTCAGTTTCAGTACCACAATGAAAAAATTGATATTTTAAGAATGGACGGGGTAATGAAATAATGCAGTAAGAAAAGATTTCAGGGGACATACTTTTTTC
This sequence comes from Gallus gallus, assembly GCF_016699485.2. NCBI lineage: Eukaryota > Metazoa > Chordata > Aves > Galliformes > Phasianidae > Gallus > Gallus gallus. The sequence goes on along the minus strand of NC_052532.1, from coordinate 10,462,134 downwards.
CCTCTTTGTTGTGGGCATGCTTATCTACAAACAAAAAATGTCTGCTATAAAATGATAAATCTCTTCAAATCACATCTATTTCAAGGAAACACAAAATAAAAGAGTGTAGAGAAGAAATAAGATTAAACATTGCTGAGTTTATCATCTCTTTCAAAATGTTTGCGAATAATCAGGATTTTCCCAACAAAAACTGTGTAGTCAGAGATTGTCCTGAATAACATCACCAAAACAGAAGGTGTGCTGATAGCATCAAAAGCTGTGGCACAACAGAAGCAAATCTAGGGTGCAAAGTAGTTATGCTGAGGACTAAATGTCCAAGCCAGGTGCAACTGGAACGTTTTACTTTTAACTAACTGTAGTTTAGTCCTATGAACTAAATTCTTGTGAGCCCCTAGAGGACGTTAGTTATGTTCTTGAAGCACGTCTTCCAGTTTCAATTTGTGTGCATCAGGATCACTCCAGAATGGGAATCCAATGTATATATTCCTATGCTAAACACATCAGAATCTACGCTGAAACTTAGCAAGCTTTTGCAATAATATTTGTATTCCTTTTCTTACAGTTATCATGACTTCAAACGCCATTCCTCCCACAGTTATAAAGAACAACCTTTTGTTAAAACTGAGACCACTGAAGAGTAGTTTGCTCATTTTATCCCTTTATCCACTGCAATCACTGCATCAAATCATAAATAAAATGCATTCAGCAGTTGATGAGCAAAATAAACAATCAGGAAGGTTTGTCTCAAGTGCTAGAAGTGCTGTGTAGCACTGAGGTACTGGTTGGAGATGGAGGTACACTGCTTCATTTGTCAATATGTCAAGAACTATGAAAACAGTTTTACAACTTCATTCTTCACATCAATCCAAAAGAGTGTTCATTTATATAAAGGTATCTATACAGATAGCTAATTTGTTCTTTTTATCAGCTTGTGCATAAAGGAAGTGCTATATTTAGATCAGATCGCTTTTTTTTTCCCACTCAACAAAGATGTATGTAAAATTTAGTTCTAGTTTTAGCACAGAAGAGTGAGAATATTTGTAGGAATGGATCTAGGGAAGTCATCTCATCCAATCCCCTGCTCAGAGTGAGATCATCACCAGGTTAGACCAGGTCAGCTGTAGCTTTACCTGGACATCTCAGGAAAACCTCCAATGACAGAGATGTCAGAGCTTTTCTGGGCATGCAGATCCACAGCTGCACTACTTTTTCAGGTTTTTGTTGCTTTTTTTTTTTTTTTTTTAATAGTGTTACACTTGAACTTTCCTAGCAGTAATCTGGGGATAGTGCCTCTCTCTGCACCAATATTGTAAAGACGTTTAGTTTTTTTTATCCCCTTCAAAATATCCTAGGCTGCTATTAGATTATCTCTTAGCCTGCTTTATGCAGGACTAAAAGAGCATAATTCCTTTAACCTCTCCTTCTGAGTCACAAGTCCACAATGGCCTTGCTAGCCCTCTTCTGTACTCAGCATCCTCCTTGAATTGAAATGTGCGCTGAACTCCGGCTGCAGTCTCACCACTGCTGAGAAGATCTCATGAAAGGGCCATGGAGCTTATGGTAGAGGTGGGACACATTATGAACTTCAAATCAGTTTTCCTGAGTTACAGCTGTGATGTGCCTGAGCATCAAGTCTATGTCTGGGTGCAACTGTGTCATTAATTGCTGGGATGTGCCAGGAACTCTTGACTGACTGATCAGCCAAGCTGACTGACTTCATCTCAGCCAAGTCACTAAATGGTGCAGGGAGAAATGGTTCCTGGGAGGAATTTAAATCAGTGCAGAAGATTCCCTGGCAGATTCCTCATGTGTTTGTACCAATCTGAACCTTTCACTGTATTGAACAACAATCCTAAGGAGTGAATGTGGCTAGGTTGCTAAAGAATTAACTATATTGTATATTACTATTTGCAGGCATTCAGCAGAAACTGGACCTGCAGGTGAAGGCATGGCTGTGTATCCTCTTGTACAAAGGTAGGACAGTGAGTGGATGTTTTGGATGTACTTCAAGGTAACTTTTAGTAATGACTCACATGTGCATTGGAGTGGTCGTATAGGGCACTGGCCAGCTGCATATAAGCATTCAGGAGAAAAGTGACTCATCACAAAATTTTAAAATAATTCTTACAGTTACTTTTTCAAAGATATTAAAAAAAATAAAAAGACTTTGAATTTTAACTTTCAGCAGAAAAAAAAGAATACAAGAAAAGTCATTTTCACAATAGTTTTAAATATCTCTTAAGTGCTTAAGTATGTGTATGTACATGTCTCTGTAAACATCTTTATACACACAAACATATGTTTACACAGAAGTTTTTGCAATGATTTTGAACATATCAAATGATTAGCTCCTTCAAATACATTATAGCAGTAACAGAAAATGGTAGAATTTACACAGCTCAAATTCAGTTGCAGTGGAAATTATTTAGAAATAAGTATTCATAGTTAATGTATATAGCTCAGTTATTTCTTACTGAGTATTCTGAATAATATTTAGGGAATTAAAATATTTATTTCTTTTTAATATGCGTCACACTTCTGGTATAAACAAACCCACGTTAATATGTGTGAGGGAGCAAAATCCTGTAAGATCATCAAATTCAGATAGCAAAATAATCTGTGGAACAGGAAAGTTGGCTATTTACATAAAATCAGGCTGGAGAATTAGAGAGTTCCAGGATAATCAGAAGATGATATAAATAGGAGGCAAATTTGTGGAAGGAGTCTTGCATGAGGAATGCACACCCTGGTAGCAAAATACAGCTTGCTGATTTGGAAGGATGTTGCTCAAGAGTTGTGCAACATGCTACAGCATCAAATACTGTATTTTACTGTCAACATTTTTTCCTCTGCAGTAAAACATGGGAACCCATTGACCATATTCTGTGTATAAAAATAGGAAGTACAAAAGATGCTCTGCAGCAACAAATCGTTAATAAAAGTGTGTATCTTCTTGAGAAATACTTTGTTCTGCTTCCAGCTTGTTGGAGTCCACCCTAAAATCTGTTAGCACTGCATTATGTCCTGGTGCTGTAGCCTGCCTTTTTACTCAGCACAGCATTGTGGCTGACATGGCTGCATAGCTTCTAGCTGCCAGATCACATAGTATTCAAGCAAAATGAGCTTGTATTTGCCCACATACACAGTCATAGTTTAAGGAACACTGCACTCAGTCATATGCAAAGCTCTTGCATTTCCACCAGCTTTTTACATTTTTGGAAAACAACAGTCACGTGTCAAGCATAGGGTGTGCAATCCATACTGACATAGCGTATCCGTAGAAGTGAACACCTGAATTACTCCAGCAACACAATTGTCTCACGGTATTTCACCCTCTCAGTGGAGCATTTTGGACATCTAGCATGTCCAAATACCAGCAGTGAGGGAGATATAAAGCAGTTAGGAAAAAAGCAAATACTGAGTGCAAAAGCTTGCAAAGAGTTAGCCAAGAACAGAAGTTGGTCTTCAGGCTTATAGCCTTTTTTAAGTCTTGCAAGCATTATCAATCTTGAGAAAAGATGCCTGGTTTAGTAAGGATAGATGGAAATTCAGCAATTTTTTTTTTTTTTTTTTTTTTTTTTGGTAGTAGACCAAAGAAAAAATAGAACAAATGAAAAGAAATAAAAAATAAAGTACCCTGCTAGAAACCTGCAACTCAAAGCAAGATAACCATTCTGCTAACAAATTACTTCACTGGAGTATCATATGTCACTTGCACTGTACCTGTTGATTCAGGCAGCAAGAGAGAAGATTTAAAGAATCTTTACAGTGCAGAAGAGGTGTAAAGATAGTATTGAGGAAGCTGACCTTCAAGCAGATCAGCTGGCATGTCCTCTCAGCCTCCACACTGTGGTATTAATTCCCTGTGCAGGCCAGAGCCCTAAAGCTGAAATGGGGAACGCTAAATCAGTGTGGAGTGACACCACAGCTCTCACAGACTGCCCTGACAATGTCCTCCAAACTGTGCCCGGATAAATCATTTCTAAAGACAAAGGGACATTCAGACTACAGTAGTATTCACCTCTTGGTTTATTGGAACATGTTATTCTCCCCAGGTATGGTGGCAGAATTAATGCAGGTCTCCAAATAGTCACTAATGCAGGAGGAAGTCAAGCAGGAATATACCGCAAGGGCTAAGGTAGTTGTGGTTCCTAGGGGGAATATACCTCCCTGTCATATTATAGAGGCAAATTCTCCATCCTCATCACATCCAGAAGAGTAATGTCCTCTCCATTGCTTGAAGGGAACCACACAGGATTTATAAAATTTCTTCTTTTTTTTCCACTTTTAGCTAAGAAAAGAAACCTGAAAATATAATTGGGTAGATAAGTTGGAGGGATCTGGACAGATAAATATCAAAAATTTGAGGACAACAAATTATTTATTTCACTTTACAAATAGACAACTGTTTAATTACTGTGCCGGTTCCTTCAGAAGATACTGATTTCACTACCTGACAATACTTTGTAAGACATATTACTTCTACTTAGTTACACTCTTTTATCCCAAATTATTACAAGGAAATTATTCTTCTTCATGGCTAGAAAGATTTCAGTCATTACCGCAACTTCTAGTTCCCAGAACTAACAGCTCTTTAGGAGTCAAATGCATAGAACTTTTGGTTGTATACATTTAATGCACCTTCCTGTAGAGACCTATGATCACAGCATATTCACAGGATAGATTTTTCTGAGTCCTGGGACACTGCAAACCTGTATCATCTTTCTAAAAATGACTGTTCAGAAGGTAATCTATGACTGAGACAAAAGAAAACCTGTTAATAATAGACAGAAATAAAAGAGAAGATAAATAGGGACATTGTGGTGCTCAGGCTCCACAGTCTGTAGAATAATCAGGAAAGATTATTGGCCTCTTCAATATCTTCAGCACAAGACCGACCCCCCAAAAATTGTTCTTATTTAAAAACAATGAATGGAAATAAAACGCCTGTTCTGTGTCAGTGATCACTGTTCTCTTCATCCTCTGAGTCTGAGCCCCTTATTGACTTCTGTCCTTAATGTCAACTGGACAGGAAATTCTACAATTAGATGTAATCCTATATCCCGAGGAGAGGTCATGTGCTGACTGCAGAAATTACAATGTGAGGTTTCGCATTAACCAGAAGGTCAAACTAGGTGATCACACTAATCTATGGTCTAGGTCACCAAACAGCCTGCCACTAGTCTTAGTAGCATATTGCTAGCCATATTTTAAGTTCTGTATCATTTTTCCAGTAAAGGAAAACCACATGATTATCAGCTCTAGGTCAAACATCTCCTGCATATAGAATCTACTCTGCTACATTTCACTATCCCATCATAAAGTGATAATGAATTAATCTCATTCCATCCTCCAAGAAATTCTATCACTATCCATGATAAAGGACAGCAGAGGATCATTGTGATGAAAATGCATTCATCATGATGATAATACAGTCTCTGTTACAAAAGTACAAATAAGTAACACATATCTTCATCTACAAATGCCTTTTCCAATTGCCTGTTGAGTTCACATGGAAGACATGGCACAGGTAGAATATAGACACATGCACAATAAATATGTTAGTATTGTTAACATTATTGCTGTTCTGTGACAGATTGTTTACTGAGAGACCCAGTCTCAATTATATGGACAACAGAGATGAAAACACTGTCAGAAATTTTAAGTTGGCTAACAGCACTTATCATCGTAGACTAGACAGAAATTGAAACTGTCTTTCCAGTAGAACAAACAGGCAAAGATGAAAGTTGCAAATATAATCATAGAGTCCCTGAATGATTTAGGAAGGAAGGGACCTTTAAGATCATCTAGTTCCAACTCCTCTGCTAGAAGCAAGGACACCTCCCTCTAGACCAGATTGCTCAAAGCCCCATCCAGCCTGGCCTTGAATGCCTCCAGGAAGGGGGCATCCATAGCCTCTCTGGGCAAACTGTTCCTGTGTCTCACTGCACTCACAGTAAATAATTTCTTCCTAGCATCTAATCTAAATCCACACTCTTCCAGTTTAAAGCCATTTCCGCTCATCCTGTTGCTACATGCCCTTATAAAAAGTCCCTCGCCAGCTTTTCTGTAGGCCCCCTTCAGGTACTGGAAAGGCTGTTATAAGGTTCCCCTCGGAGTCTTCTCTTCTCTCAGCCTGTCCCCATTAGAGGAGGTGCTCCAGCCCTGTGATCATCTTAGTGGCCCTCCTCTGGACCTACAGCTCCAACAGCTCATTGGTCTTCTAGTGTTGGGGGAGGCTAGAACTGGATGCAGTAGTCTGAGTGGGGTCTCACAAGAGCAGAGTATAGCGGCAGAATCAATACCCTCAACCTGCTGGTCACGCTTCTCTTAATGCAGCCCAGGATACAGTTGGCCTTCTGGGCTGCAGGTGCACACTGTATGCTCGTGTTGAGTCTTTCATCAACAGATACCCCCACATCCTATTCTTAGTGCTGCTCTCAAGCCATTCTCTGTTCAGCCTGTATTTGTATTTGGGATTGCCCAAACCCAAGTGCAGGACATTGCACTTGGCTTTGTTGAACTTCATGAGGTTGGCACGGGCCCACGTCTCAAGCCTGTCCGGGTCCCTCTGGATGGCATCCCTTTCCTCTCCAGAAGGAAACTGGAGACATAGTCACAAGGGATACAGAGAAAGCTGAGATACTCAATGACTTATTTGCCTCAGTCTTCACTGGCAAGAGCTCTAGCCATATCACACAAGCTGCAGAAGCAAAGATTAGAACTGGGAGAAGGTAAATCTGCCTTCTCCCAGTAGGTAAGTGAAGATCAGTTTCGAGATCATCTAAAGAGCCTGAAGGGACACAAGTCCATCGGACCTGATAAGATCCATCTACTGGCTTTGAGGGAACTGACAGATGAAGCTGCTATAGCCACTATCCATCATATTTGAAAAGTAATGGCAGTCTGGTGAAGTTCCCACTGACTGGAAAATGGGAAACATAACCCCCATTTTCAAGAAGGGAAAAAATGAAGATCCAGGGAACTATAGACCAGTCAGTCTCACCTCTGTGCTTGGCAAGACTGTGGAGCAGATCCTCCTGAAGGCCCTACGAGGAACATGGAAAATAAAGATGAGGTGATTGGTGGTAACCAACATGGCTTCACCAAGGCCAAATCGTGACTGATAAACTTGGTGGCCTTTTCTGATGAAGATACACCATCAGTGGGTAAGGGAAGAGCAACTGATGTCATCTACCTGGACTTGTGCAAAGCATTTGATGTTGTCCTGCACGACATCCTGGTCACCAAATTGGACAAGAACGTACTTCATGGATGGACCACTCACTGTAAAAAAAAAATGGGTGGGTGGTTGCACTCAGAGAATTGCGGTCAACAGTTCAACATCCAAGTGGAGACTGCTGACAAGTGGCATTCCTCAAAGATCAGTGCTGGGACCAGTGCTATTTAACATCTTTGTAGACAACATGGACAGTGGAATCAAATATGGATAAAGTAATTACGTTACAATCCACTTCTATACGTTGGAAATGACAGCAGCACAGTCCCCACCACCTCTTTCTGCACAGAAGAGCCTTAGTTGCCTGAGGATTCAATTCATCATCACTTCACTCAGAAAAATCAAGAAATAGAGACTGTATGTTAGATACAAACATGAAAGTGGCCCTGGTTGTCATGTACAGAGAAGTAACATGCCTTCACCTGGTCATGTGCTGACATCATATGAAACAGACATTTCAACAAGGCACGTGTCCAGAGTTCTCAGAATGCATTACTAGAGATAACAAGAAACTCTTTTTTGTACCTTAGAGATTTGAAATAAAGTATTGATGCAATGACAACAGTTATGATAGTTGTTGAATTTCTGTAGGTCTTAACAGTGGTTATGTATTCCATTCTCTGTTTGCTCTTGTGAACTAAAATCTTTCTGTAAGTATTCAAGTTTCTCTTCCCTCCCTGCTCCTTAGTTTAAACCATTCATTTCTATCACTTTCTTCTGGGAGTCTTCTGTAAGCTTCTTCCCCCATTTATTTCATTGCCTTGAAGTTATACATAGACCATGACCATATGACCAGCATATTCTCTCTTCTGAACTAGGTATTTTTCCCTGTTCTAACTTCTTCCGAAGACTTATACTTCGGATTTTCTGATCTTTAAAGAAAGCCTTTGGATTTTCACCTGTTCTTTTATAGTCACATCCCTCCTAAGAATTTGCAGACAGAAATCACATACACCACAGAGGAATGTTCATGTCAGTTTACATTTAATGTCTGAAATTTGTAGGTTATATGTTCAAGGCTTTTTTAAAGTGTTTAATCAGTCTGCAGCAGATATGCAAGATATCATAAAGAAGACTGATTTCCCAAACTTGCCGAGAGTCCAATTTTAGAAAACCCTGGCCTCAAATAAAGCTTGGGCTCCTTTTAGAAAATGTACAGATGCTCATGTACAGATTTCTTTTCATTTAAAAGAAAAAATTTCTTTCTGAGATAGAACTATAATGCAGCTACTTTTCTGCCCCATATCAGATGCCTTTTGTTTGCTTTAGTAGTTTTTAAATAGTTATTCTCCCAAAACATTATTATATATTCCTTTATCTCCTTGAAGTTATTTCTTTTTAATTAATTAACAGTGAGAATATTGCAGAGATCTCTTACCAGACTTTCCAAGACACTGTGCTGCTAGGTCAGATTTGTTCACTTGCTACTTCTCAGAATGCTCATGGGACCACAATATTGCTTAAATGCATTATTTTAGACTTTTCTTAATGCCTCTTCATATAAATCTCCTCTTCAATATTCTTTTGCTAAAACTAACCAGATTTAATTTAAAATATTTGTTAATAGTCTTTCTGATTACTTCCACAATTCCATCTGAAATATTATGTAAAACTACTGACACCATTTGTACATTTTTCCAGCACAAACTAATTGGTTGATATCTTCCTATGTCAGCTTCTGATCTCCTTTTTCTTTTTTTTTTTCCCCTCCTCAGATATCAAATATTTCTTCTGACACAAAGGATTTACAGTAGATAATTTGCAGAGATTCTGAATCTCTCCCTTTAGAGCTCTAAAATATATGCTGTCTGGACCTGGACATTTACAGACTATATAAGTCTAGCTAACTAATTCTTGGTTATGCTTCCTTGGGGATATTCAAAGATGACAGTTTGACAACTGCTTGGGGGTAATGAAGTTCAGTTGTTCTGGGGCTGGGGACATGGATTTTGGCTGATGAAAACTGAGTAGTCATTTTTCCATTAACCCATAGTCTTAAAGATGTACCTCACAATACTGAAATGAATACAGTTGGAATTTGCATTTAGTTTTGCAGGATGCTGTCTAAACAAAGTCTTTTTTAAGTTTTGAGACAGTACTCTTCTGTTCTTTTTTTTTTATCCCATTTTATTATTCCACTGTCATTTTCTGAGTACAGAATTGGAATCGTTTCGTATTCCTCCACTGCTATGATCATGTGCTGTTCTCCTTCTTCACTTCTCCTTTTCCTACTACATATTTTTTTCTGTACAGTCTTTTGAGACACTCAACTTTCATGTGTTCAGTTGTAATCTTTAGAATTTTTAAAGTCATGTTGACAATTTAAATTTGTGCCATAAAGGTTCTCTTAGTATAAAATAATTATGAATCCAGAAAAAGAAAATGCATGTACATCAAACACCGACAACAAAAATCTAGTTGCCATCATGACTCAGTAACTCAAGAAATATGATAATTCTATAAGAAAATCCATCTTAACAGCACATTTATATAAAAAGTCTATTGAATTCAGCTTTCTGCACAACTACTAGCAATGTGCAGCAGGATCTAACTGGTAAATTTCAATTAGGCTACAGAGCTGTTCAGCCTGAGGTGGGATTTTAGTCTAACAAAGTTCCTGCCATTTATTCATTTATTTTTGGGGGGGGCATGCAGGATGTCATTCTCAAAAGAAATGTTTTTATATGTAACTTAATTACTATATTCAGGCTCAAATTGCAAGAGTTTCAGATGAATTATCATTACATTAGTTTGTCACTAAGGTCAGTATATTTACTACATTTTATTAGAATCAGCCCCCACATTCTCCTGACTGGATTTCAGTCACACAGTCCAAGGAGGATTGCTTGGACCACACAACATGCATGGAGAAGATGACAAGCTGTGAGTTCCAGACCCGGGAAGCAGAACACTGGTTTTACCACTAGCTGTCTCCCAGTGTAAATGGAGAAAAGTGCTGCTCCTTGCTTCTGTTTATCTGTGAAGAAAAGGTGCTTCATCTTTCCCATTGCTGAAAGACAAGGAGAGGTTTCAGAGTCAATGTGGCAACCTTCACAGGAATCTCTATGATGTGTCACTTGAGTCTCCATTCCTGCTAGGGTGGATGATTTTTCTCAACAAAAAACAAGGAAAGCTTTTATTGTATAGAAATAAGTGGTGGAGAGGGAAGGGTTAAAAATAAGTCACCGACAGATAATAGCCTGTGAAATACATTCTCACGGTGCCTACTGCTCAATTTTGGATCATAAAGCACTGAGATATCAAATTCACCATCCCTGTGTGGCAGTAGGTGACAACCCATTGCAGACAGGACGAGACTCAAAGAAAGCCAGTGACAGTCAGAGGCTCCAGAGGAAGTGCGTGGTTTTCAGAGCTCTACAGACTTGGGCTGTTGCCATTACCCCTTCCTCAAAGACAGAGAGCAAAAATATGTTCTGACAACACAACAGAGAGCGTCAGCTTTTTGTCATGATGCCCAATGTCAGAGCAGGGAGAGGGCTGCAGCTCAGAAATACAATACCGCACATCACATACTAGTTCAGGAATTAATTCTACCTGTCATCTAAGTTGTACTGAAAATGCAGAGAGGGTACAGCCAAGGCTCATCCCTCCTCAGGCCTCTGCCTGTTGCTTGTGAGGAGCAGGGAGTGGTACAACTGCCTGCTATGCCAGAATCACGATCTGATTGGATGGAGGTACACATCTACAGGAGGTGACAGACCACATTAAAAAAGATAAAGAGGAGAGGAAGAGACAGGTAGTGACATCCTCCAGCAAGTGCTTGGGAAAGCCTCTGGCCATTCTTCAAATGTAACCACATGCGTGTCAAGTGCTGCAGGCCCCTCACAGCTGCACTGTCATTGCTCCCCAGCAACACTGCTTCACAACCTCTATAACTGACATCATGGTCTTGAAGGACGCAAGAATTGCACTGGGGGGCCATAAAAGTAACACTTTTATCAATGCCAGAAAGCTTTGATGGAAATGGCTGAAAATGTTAGTGCAAGTCCTGCCTATTTTGCTCTTCTTTGGTGTGTATTTCAGCTCTGACAAGAATTAAACATCTCCTGATGAAAACCATTAAAAATGCCGTGGGTGTATACAAAGCACAGTGTTTTGGCACATTGCTCCAAGCTACGCTATATCAATACTTCTCCAAAAGAGCTTCTTCTTTGGGGCTCTCACTGGAACTAGGAAAAGAAAAACCTCTGATTTCTCTCATGTATGTGTGTAGCAAATCTACCACAAAGATGACACCAAGCTGAGTGGTGCAGTTGACACAGTGGAAGGAAGGGATGCCATTCAGAGGGACCTCAGTAGACTTGAAAGGCAGGCCCAGGTGAATCTAATGAGGTTCAACACAGCAAAGTGCAAGGTTTTGCACTTGGTCCGGAGGAATCCCAGGCATATATACAGACTGGAAGGAGCAGTCCTTGAGAGCAGTCCTGCAAAGAATGACCTGCGGGTCCTGGTGGATGAAAAACTTAACATGAGCCAGCAGTGTGCTCTTGCGGCTCAGAAAGCAAATGGTATCCTGAGCTCCATCAGAAGAGGGGTGGCCATCAGGGACAGGGAGGTGATTAGCCCTCTCTACTCTGCCCTTGTGAGGCCCCATCTGGAGTAATTTGTCCATGTCTGAAGCCCCCAGAACAAGAAAGACAGAGAGCTGTTGGAAAGGGTCCAGAGGAGGGCCACAAAGGCAATCAAAGGGCTAGAACACCTCCACTATGATGACATGCTGAGGGAGCTGGGCTTGTTCTGCCTGGAGAAGAGAAGGCTATGGGGTGACCTCATTGCAGTCTTTCAGTAGCTAGAGGGAGCCTATAAACAGGAGGGAAGTCAACTCTTTGAAAGGGTAGATAACAACAGGACAAGGCGAAATGGTTTTAAGTTGAAGGAGGGGAGATTTAAGTTGGATGTCAGGGGGAAGTTCTTTACTATGAGGGTGGTGAGGTGCTGGAACAGGCTTCCTGGAGAGGTTGTGGATGCCCCGTCCCTGGAGGTGTTCAAGGCCAGGTTGGATGGGGCCCTGGGCAGCCTGGTCTAGTATTAAATGTGGAAGTTGGTGGCCCTGCCTGTGGCGGGGGGGTTGGAGATTCATGATCCTTGAGGTCCCTTCCAACCCAGGACATTCTGTGATTCTGTGAAGATCATACATAAGAAGCAGCCTGATTATTGCTAAGAAACTAACTTATCCATGTGAAATATGTATGTAAGTAGTAAAAATACAAAAGTATTTTATTTTTTATCATTAGATTGTTAGCAATTCCAGAAATCTAGATTGGATTCTTCAATTAAAGAAAACAACCTAAAATTAGTTTGAGCACAAGTGATTCATAACATCTTATCAAACTCTGTTTACAAAGACTAATTGCAAAAAGCACCCTCAGGCTGCCATGCTGCCAGGTGGCAACACTCTCCCAGCAAGCACCACTTTAACTCTTCCTATCTCCATCCTCCAGTTTCTTAGAGACCAATATAAGGCATGTAAACAAAGCATTTGTGTTTGCACAAGCCACAGGTGAGCTGCTGGGAAGCTCTCAGTAAATGCCCCCTAAGCACTATACTTTTCTCTTAAGAGGATCGTGCTACTTGAGGATTTGCCACTCCAGTGCTTCAGTCACCCATGGATTAATTCCTGAACAAGACCTGGTGGTCAGGGAAGATTTACAAGCAGGATTATAGAGAGAGATGGTTTAAGGTGCATGGCCTCAGGACAAAGAATATCTACATATATGGTTCTTAGTTCTCCTTCACCCTCAGCAACAGTGCCCATAAAGTTCAAACACATCTACTGTGTGTTCTGCATCTCTGTCTACAGCTAACTGTCTAACAGTGCCTACAGTCTAAGATACTACACACACTGGTTTCCAGATGATAGCAGCACACAAGTGTCCGCTGTGACCAGTGGTTGTATTTCTAATGAGGTTTTCCCTGCAAAACTGGCAAGGTGGTGTTTCCTGAAAAGTTTTGCTTGCAGAGGCCAGTACCTTCGTGTCAGCCTGGAATGGACAATGCTTTCATGCTATCATACAATTGCAATAGTTGTACAAAGAACAAAGACAGGTATCAGAAGAAATATGGGGTATTTTTTTTTTATTAAAGAATAATTGTCCTAATTCCTATTTTAGTCTTCATCTTCCACAAAGAGAAAAGCATTTAGAAATGTGTATCTTTAAAAAATGTTTTGTTTTGTTTTTTTTTTTCTGTGAAGTAAAGAAAAAAATGGGAGGCATATGTCTGACCTACAGGTTCTGAGATCTGGTGAATCTTAAGCCAGAACTGACAGAAAAGATGATTCTCCATAACTGTCACAGCCTTGGTTTTCACTCAGACATGAGGATCACAGCTCCTCCTTGCTTCCTAAAACCACCATTCTGCCCATCTGCTTTCTGAACCTTTTACTTGAACAGCACTGAATTTGGCCTCTTCCATGTAATTCTCACCATGGACAATCCTATTTCATAGGAAACAAACCTCAAACATCACTGCACTAAGAGTACTGGAATAATGACTCGTAAGAGGATTTTGTTCACCTTTAAATGCACTGGCTTGAATTCAAATACAAGGACATGTATCACTTTCACTCTAACAAACAAAACACTTGACATCCCCCAGATCTCCAAATTGTTTAAATGCAAATTCTAGTAAAGTAATATTATGAAGTGAGAGTAAAGAAAGGCTTTTAAAAACTATCCAGCCCTTTCAAAACTAAATACTTGGTTTACTTGTGACTATCAGTACATCTTGAGAGGATAATTGTTATGTGTTACGTAAGAGACAAGTTCTCACATAATCACAGAATCCTTAAGGTTGGAATAGACCTCTAAGATCATCAAGTCCAATTACTGACCCATCCCCACTATGCCCACTAAACCATGTCCCCAAGTGCCACATCTCCATCTCAAACACTTCCAGGGATGTTGACTCCACCATTCCCTGGGCAGCCTGTTCCAATGCCTCACCACTCTTTCAGAGGAATTTTTTCCTAATATCTAATCTGACCCTCCAGTGGCACAACATAAGGCCATCATCAGATGAACCAGATTACACCACAGTTCCAAACTGGTTCAGCTCGGATGGAGAGAACTTTGTTTTTTTGGTTACTTTCACTGTTTCAGATCAATTATTATGTTCCCTGGGGTCAGGAAGCTTGAGGCTGTGCCACATCAGATCTGGATGCTGAATGCCAGCATCCTGGATCAAAGGGCACTCAGTGGTCTGTCCAAAGCCAAAGGCACTGTTCCTACACAGAATCACAGCTTTGAGTCCCTCTCTTCCATAGCACATTTATGGCTTTGATTAAAGGTCTGAGATGGAACACAGTGTGGCACGGAACAAGGTAACACTCAGCAAAAAGCAAACAGTGCATTCTCCTAATAAGTAAAATCCAAGAGGAGTAACTGTATTCTGCTGTCACCATGAAATCAACGGGTCCTCAGCAGGACCTCAGCCCCTGGTCCACAGCCACCAACTCAGCAGTGCCAGCTGTGTTTCCCCACTCTGGGCTGCAGTGCTCCACAAGTTTGGTGCTTTGACCCATGTCCCTGGCCCAGCTGTGCCCCCCCATCAGCATTGTGTGTGTCCCTTCAGCCCTGCACGTTGCCTGCCTGCAATGAAATTTTGCCTGTAATAAATTACATCAATTTTAAAAGAAAAGAAACTAAAAAGGAAATAGGAGAACAGGCAGTTTCTTATTGCTGGGTATAGGGAGAAAACTTAAAAAAAAAAAAAAGAATCCCTTACATAATCACAATAAACCAATGCAATTTTTTTTTTTTTTTTGTACAGAATTTTCCACAACCACAGGGACCACACAAAGGACTAAAACTGTCATGAAAAGGTACTGCTGTGCTACTGATCCAGAAAAGACAATGCCTTCAGTTCACTGTGTTTCTGTGCTTAACACCATGTTTAGTATCGTAGCAGTGTGCTGCAATCCTAAAACAGAAATCAAACCAAAGTATCAAAAAGGTTCTTCATTATGTGCAACTTACTTGCCATTATTACATTTTGAATATTTTCATCACTTTCTCTTTTCTGTAGACTATAAAATTATCTGTGAATATAAATGACAATAGGGGACATCAAAGAGAAGGAGTTAGGACTGCTGCATACAGACTGACACCAAATTTGTAACTTGCCTTTAACATAGTGATGCAGTTCTTTTTTTCATATATTCTAATTGGTACTGTTTGTAATTATAATGTATTTGGCCAATTAATTTTCAAGAATCAGCATTGTGCTGACCTCAGCAGCACCATAACTAAATGTACATTGTGAAGAATACTACTCTGATTTAAAAATACTTTTATGAAGCACTACAAACATTCAGTATCAGGGCAGGTGCATTTCCCACCTAACACCTATTTTCTGTGTGTAGCTAAGTAAATCCCAGCTAATCAATATGTCTGCAGTTAAATCTTTTTGTCTGAAAAAAAATTAACACAAATATGTAGATACTTTTTATGTCTGAAATTGTGTTCCTTCTAAAAAATAGAGCCTGTGCCTACAGCTAGTGCCAGTGTTTTCCCCACTAAGATACCGTCCCATTAACTAAACTGCTCAAATCTGGGAGAGCTTTAAAATACCTTCTCCTTTCTTTTCCATCACAAGAGCCATTCCCGGCAACCATCATTTCCAAGACCTGTTTATGGTATTTTTCATACTTTTGGATAATCTGGTTAATCTTAAGGAAAGCTCACAACTGAGTGAATTTATAGACCTTTAAAAGGAACACCCTTCTGGAGCTGAGCCGGTTAAGAGAATTGCTAAATCAGTGCTTGCTGATTGCTGAAGCCAACTGACGGGTGGCTGCTATATTTAGGATCCTCCTTACACCTGTCAAGAGACAGAGAGACAGCCAGTGAGAAGGAAAGTGTGTGCAACAGAGCAAGCAATCCAGAGACCTATCTCCTGTAGCAGAGAGCTAAAAATAAAAGCAACAAGAGCAATAAAAAAAAAAAACAGTAAAATCTTATTATTTATATTACCCCACTGTTCCATGACATGCTGTCAGCAAGCACTCCAAACCCACTGCAGACCTCATTAGTTATCAGCGATTCTGGCTTCCCACAGGAAGCCGCAACCATGCTCCAAGCTGGACGCCATCCAACTGTGTCAAACCTGGGCTCCTCAGGTGGATCCACCTCCCCGCTGCTGCCCAGCAGAAGGCACAAAGCCTTTCAACGGCGTTTTTGTTCCAAACTGAACTCCAGCAAATCCTTGAGCCTGTGCTAAGCTGTGCCACTGGTCACTGACACCTACAAACCAAAAGCTCCCAGGATGTCAATCTGATAGCACTTCTTCCTATATTAATGTTCCATATATCGGAATATAAATGTAAGAAAAAGAAAATCATGTCATTTTATTTAAATAGCACTGTACAACCAACTAGCAAAACAATCCTATTGTAAAGGCTTCAGATCCTTTTCCTGGCTTTAAACAAAAGAGTAATTCCAAAAGGAACAATATCTGAGTGTAACAGTAGCTTTCTTCCAACATATGGGTGCTTCCTTCCTCCCATCTCCTTTGCTTACTCCTTTGCAATCTTTGATCAGAAATATTTGGCTGTACGCAGATTAGGGATATACAAAAAGCATCACTGGGGAAGTAGGGAGAGTGATGCAATTTAAATTTACCCACGCACCCCTTTCTAAATTCTGTACAGCAATTCCTAAACAAAGAAACTTGAAACTCCACCTTTTCTGACTCCTATCACAATAACCTTTTAACCAGTATCTGATTCACCACCAGATTCCCTGCATTTTTTTTATTTATATATATTTTTTTTAACAGGAGACCAAATGGCTCTTAAATATTCTCCAGTGTTCAACAAACTAGAGCTATTTCTGACCAAATTCAAATTGTTTCAGTAACTATTACTTTCTCAGAAAGTAAGCCTAGTCCAGCCCAGCTAGCTATGGCAAAAGGTAAACATGTGATATTCCTAGCATCACACAGCTATTAGCAGTTTGATTCCATAAGTCTATGTCTAAAGCATGGTGTGTATTTTTGAAATGTTCTAGTGCTTTTTTTTTCTTTGTGTGTGTCATGTAGATTAACATTTAATAAATCCTAATTCAGCAGTTGCAGAATATCCTACTAGCTATCACCATACATTGTGAAGAGAAAGTGAAACGCTGCTTTATAGAATCAGTAGCAATACCAGCACATAGAAAACAGCTACAATATATGAAATGCTACTTCTACCAAAAACAATGCAACACCAACGTACTCATACAAAGCACGTCAGTCTGAACAGCTGCTAAAAATTCACTGAAGCTTGGAGGAAGATATTTTATTCACTGAAGCTTGGAGGAAGATATTTTAGTCTCTTCAGCCAACCATGGTTTGAAAACAGAATGTAATGTAATAAATGAAGGAATCTAACTCCTAAAATACATTAGTCGTACACAGCCCTACAAATATTTTTTAACTATTTGTAGCATAACTGGTGTTTCTAGAGATGTTTGCATGCTGAACATATTTGGTAAGAAAATTCATAGAACGATAGAATTGTTTGAGTTGGAGGGGATCCGTAAAGGTCACCTCGTCCAACTCCCCTGCAGTGAACAGGGACACCACAGCTAGATCAGGTTGCTCAGAACTCCATCCAGCCTGACCTCAGATGTCTTCAGGGATGGGGCAACACCACCTATCTGGGCAACCTGTCTCAGTGCCTCACCACCCTTATTATAAAAAACTTTTATACCCAGTCCAATTCTCCCCTCCTTTAGTTTTAAACCATATCCCCTTGTCTCATCACAACAAATGCTACTAAAGAAGGGGACACCCCTTCTTTCCTGTAGCTCCCCTTTAGATACTGAAAGGCTGCTCTCAGGTCACTTCACAGCCTTCTGTTCTCCAGGCTGAACAGCCCCAGTTCTCTCAGCCTGTCCTCATGGGAGAGATGTTCCATCCCTTGGATGATTTTTCTGACTTTCCTCTGAACACGCTCCAACAGGTTCACATCTCTTCTGCACTGAGGACTCCATATCTGGATGCAGTATTCCAGGTGAGGCCTCACCAGCACAGAGGGGCAGGATCACCTCCCTCATCCTGCTGGCCGTGTTTCTTTCAATCCAGGATATGGCTGGCTTTCTGGGCTGTGAGGGCACACTGCTGGCTCATGGCCAGCTTGTCACCTACCAGTACCCCCAAGTCTTTTATGGCAGGGCTGTGCTTCATCCTTACAACCCCAAGCTTGTATTGATAGTGGGAGTTGTCACAAGTCAGGTGCAAAACCTCGCACTTGAATTTGTTGAACCTCCTGAGGTTCCCCTGGGCCCACTGCTCAAGTCTTTTAAGAAAGAATCATCGAGTTCTAAGAAATCTTAAACCATGATAACATATTTTTACAAAATCTTAAGAGCCTTCCTTGTGCTATGTACTGGGCTAGCTAACATTCTGTCCTATCTGTCAGTAATGATGTCATCTACTGAAGATGTTACACCTGTCTGCTGAAAACTAAACCATATAGTTATTTAATATTTGCCTCTATTACAACCCTGTCTGTCCTGCATTATAATAATGATGAATACATAGAAGAAAAATTATAGGAAATGATTTGACATGCAAATTAGTATTCATAATATAACTCCTGCCAGCCATTATTTAGTCCCCTACAGGTATGATCAGTAAGCAGAATAAACCTTTAGGAGACATGAACTATATTGCTTTATCATTCCTAGGGATGCTGTTTCTATGCCAGACTTCCTGTCTATGGATCTCTGTCTCATAAGTTTATGTCATACAGTATTCATAATAATATGGGCATTGTTCCTTGACTGGAGCTTTTAAGTACTATGATAATAAGAGCGGGGACATGCATACATGGTGCATGCATTGCCGCTGTTTCAAGTCTGTACAGAAGAAAATTCATCTCCTGCTCTGAGAGAGTGAATAATTAAACTTATCATGCTAAATTGCACTGTGTATGATAAATTCTGCTAAATTACATTCAGAAATGCATAAGAGACAAGAGCTAAACCTTGTAATAGGTTCCCTCCTATATGTAATTTGTATGGCTTTTTAAATACTCTACTACCACAATAAATAAATAAATAAGTAAAAATCAGGGAAAACAGATTATTTCCATGCCAGTTGATTATTTTGTCCCACATCATGGTAACAAAAACGATCAAAATTTATTTTACTAAAAGATGTGGCATTAGACAAAAGCAGACATAAGTCATAATCACAATGTTTCCCACTGGGGTAGGTTGGCAGCAAAGATGTCATATATGTAGTAAATATTAAAATTATACACAGATCTGCTGAAAAGAATCCTCAAAATCAATAAGAAAATATATTGTATCTCGGAGCCATTAGCAATAATTCCTTCAGATGAAGTAAAAGCACTTGTTACAAAAATATGAAATTCAGACTACTGTAGCAATGTTTTACTGAGATCCATACTTTGATCCACTTCCTTATTTATACCTTCTTAAAAAAAAAAAAAAAAAACAGCTGGAGAGAAAACAGTTAAGCAACACAAAAAACTTCTCTTATCTCCTTTGTAATACAGGAATGAGTCTGTGATTTTCCTCTTTTGTTCAGATCTTTCTTCAGGTTTCTCTTCAGTATACAGTTAGAAGTTCAGTGGTTTAAATGCACCAGAAAAAGTTTTAGAGAATGAATCCATAAGCTACCTAGCTGTGCTATCAATACGTTTTGTGTATTTAATCTGAATTTCTGTAATCTTTATTTATGGGTTGAAACCTGCAAGGCAGCTGACAGCCTGAACAGGCACTCGCCTTTACATAATTCTAAGAGCACCTTATATTCAGATCTTTCTTCTTATCTGACTTAAAATAACAAAAATAAGTGCTTATACAGTGTATTACACTGTCCAATGAATTTTCTGTGCCCTTTTGAAGAACACAGATATGAAAGAGAACCTGGATAAGAATTGAAATAACCAACCCTGAACTTCCTGTTTTATTTTTGTAACAAATTTCTCAGCAGTTTTAATCCAACCCTAACATCACTTTCAAACCCCACCTGGTTTTGAGATACATAGAATAAGCTATTCTTCGGGAAAAATTAAATATAGCAATGATAAGACATTCAATTTGCATGGAGACATACATGCCGTTGTGAATGACTTAAACTGAAATAAAAATCAGGCGGTCATTAAACAGAGGTGTTTTAAAGCCCCAGAGAAATTTTTTACTGCATCATTTCAGCATCATTTCGGACTCTCAGAGAGCTACACAAACATTGTAATATAACAATACTTCACTTAAATAGCACTCATTTCAGCATTGATTTTGTTTAGATTGACATTGAGTGCTAGAAAGATTCTGTAATTGCTCCATTCTGAAAATAGACAGTATTATCAGCCAAGAAAACCTTCATTTCTTCATTATCCAATTTTCCCAGGTGAAAGAAATGTCACATGGAGGATGTGTGTCCAAGTCAAATCACACAGTAAGAAATCACAGACGGGAATCTAAATTGCTCTTGAATTAGAAACTCCATTCCACAGCAACAAACAAAACTGTGTGCCTCCTACAGACTATATTTGCCTATCATATATTTATTTGAAGACTTTGGACTAAAACCCACTCACAGTACAGCAAATTTAAAAGGAAACAAGCTTGTTTTATCACTTCATGGGGACTGGAGGGATGCTTCACTGTTGGAAATACAAGCTGCTTTATTTTAAACAATCTTGGAATTAATCAGTCTGCAGAACTCCAATTTACAGGATGTCTGTTTGGCCATTAAGAAATTCTTGACTAAATTCTACCCAAATATATGTCATTAAGTGATAGTGTATACACCTAGATCTGGTACTCCCAAAACATAAAATTTCAGGTGCATGTGAAATTTCTCAAATTTGCCTATGGTTACTCACCAAAAACCCCAAAGAATAAAGGTAGAGCTAAACGCTCACACAAGAAGCGTGAGTTTCCCACCCAGTTAGGTAACTAAGAATGCTAGGGGCATTTCAGTGATACACTGCTGACGTTTCCCATTAATTTTCAGGAAAAGTCCAACCTATGAAATAATTCCCACCTAGTGAAGGGTTGTACCGATTATTGAAGTCATACAGATTAAAAACCACAGGACTAACCAGCTATTCTCTTCCTGCAGTGGAACAATGCTCTAGCAACACAGAAAATCCAAACATATCTCAGAAACATCTCTTTGCTTATGGGTTTCTTTATGCTTTTGGGTTCAAAGCAGAGATTTTGGCCAATACCTCCCTTTCAGTTCTCAGAGACAGGTGCTTCTGCAGTCTCTCCCTGAATTGGAAGCTATTACTAGGTTTTCATTGCCATAGACAAGGTACATTCTTTTCAGCCTTACCAAAATTAACTGTGAAATCCAGCTATCTTGGAAATCTTATGTAGAAGTTCATTTTGACCAATAAGGTACAGAGCTTAGTAACTTGTGCTTCCTAATTATCAGGTATTTAGCTTTACTACCTAATAACGTACTTTTAACCCAGATTTTTTAAAGACTGATTAGCTCTTTTTTCTATGAACAGATTTATCCCATGGAGAATAATGGGACAATTGTAGATCAGAATACTATTCACTAGAAAGAACTAGGTCCCCAGGTAATTAGATATGTAGAACCAAATATTTAATCACTGATGTTTAACCTGTGCTTGCCAAGCTGAAAGCATCATAATTGAGAGCATAATATCTTTGTTTGTTGAAGCGTGGATATCTGTGAGAATAATTGAGCATTTTCATGCAAAGCTACCTTGCAGGCCGTAGAAATAACTTATTTGATGAATAAATGGCATTATGCAAAGCAAAATCACAAGCAGCAAAATATCAGCAGTCAAAGCATTACTCCAGACATCTACTACAATATTAGTTATAATTATTTTTTAATTTTATTTCTCACCATCCGAACAAGTGATGGGTGCTTTTAATTCCAGTCTCAGCTTGAGAAAGTGCATCGAGATTAGTAACACACAGCAAAGATACTACCCGAGTACTGCTAATAAGAATGAAGCTATCACATCAGAATTTCATCCTATGGCCTCATCATGTACTAACATCGCATTTCAGAATAAACAGAGGTGCACAAGAGAAAAAAAAAATAGATTTCATACTAGAAGGTGAACAAATTATTCAGGTGTGCATAATGAGGGGTTAAAATAAATTACTTCTCTCATTCCTACCATTCTAAATTGCAGTACTGAGCTCTACAACTAATTGCTAAATAAAAAATAAAGAAATAAATAAGAAACACAAAAAAGTAAACTGTGAAAGTCACTTAAAACCATCCCTCATATTTCTAGATGCTGAAGTATTTTAATAAGTATTTCTTCCTAACAACTCTATATGTCTATAAAAATGTGCTTTTTTCCTAATTTCAGGGAGTGTTTTTCAGTGCCTTCCAGCACTGAAGAGCTATGAAGCTCTTTTTTACATGGACACTTGTTCAGTGGGGCACAGACAATGAAGTGCTGCCAGAGCTTATCATTTAAAAGGAAGACAAATGACCACATCTGATATCACGCATGGTTTCCTTGCAATATCTTACTATTCCCCTTTGTATAGCCTAATACAATCATGTACTACATTTTATTCTATATAATTTTTACAATGAGGCCTTGACAGTGATGACTTATTCTGGGGGGATGAAACCTGTATGTGCTTAATCAGAAATTATTTTATGTGGATTCATCCCTGCAACTGGAATTTAAATGATACAGGACTGATATTCATTTTGCCGAAATTACACCGGTGCAAAGAAGGATGAAATTGGGTACCTCATCATTTCCAAAGACATTTAGAGTATATGCAACAAACCAATTAATCCATCATGTATTTCTAATCAGTTAGAAGGACCAGATTCTGCTTCCAGTTACCTCAAACCTTTTCCCCATGTGTATTGTATAATGAAATCTCCACAAGACATGTTCCTGAATATATTAGCAGTCCTGTCCCAGTATAATCTAAAATATCTTCAGAATAGATGAAACTCTAATCCAGAAGACTCCAAGACAAGAAAAGTGGCTCAGTAAATAATAATAATTAAAAAAAAAAAAAAAAAAAAAAAGCCCAAACCAACTGTAACATCAACATTTCTGCTGTAAATGTTACTGGGCAAGGCAAAGTAATTGCTATGAAAACTATGCAATTCCTACTTGAAATCTTAGCTGCCTCAGTGATTATCAGGCAATTAGTTACCTTTAATGGCAATCTTAAGCATGTTCCTAGTCCATAAATGGAAATCAGCTGATGTCAGACCCCCCAAACAGCACTAATTACATACTTCTGTGATCATCCCTCTCACAAAAGTGGGACGCCTTGCAATATGCAACAGACTTGTTCAAGCAGGATGACAGTGGGGTATCATTTCCATTTTAGAAATGGAAACAGAAGAAATAAAAATAGCAATAGCCAGTGCCCCAAGAGAAGTGGGTAACAGGTCAGGTTAATGAGCACAAGCATCACAAGTCATATTGGCTTGTGCTGTATCCAGCTATTGCCTTTATTTTAATTAGAAAATGTCAAACATTCACAGTCCACTTTTCAGATAAGCCAGACATCTACATCTCCAACTGATTTCAACAGTGTGTACAATGTGGTAAAGGAGCACAGCTAACAGGCAGTGTTGGCATGAGTCAGATATGCTGCCTTTTTTTCCACTGTACAGTCTGCAGATTTTTGCTGACTCCTGTTAGTTTCTAAAAATGCTGGTAAGCTTATGTTTTACAATCTGTGTGCACTGAAGAAGTACTGATCACAGGGATTAATTTCTTCAAACTCCCCAGATCTCCAGTTACCAAAAGGAGCAGATATGATGGTACCTTTCCACAAAGATTCGATAAAAAAGAAAATCCTTGAGGAACCAGAGTATTTTCCAGCCAGGAAAGATTTAGTCATGCAAGTATCTGAAGCAAGGTGGGAATATAGCAGAAAAAAAAAAAATCTTTATAAACAAGCCTTCACAGCTTAAGAACACTCACCAACTACAGAAGGCTTTGGAGGCATTAACTAACAAATTAATCTTGACAATAAACCCTTGCTTGACTAAATGGTAAAATGCTTCAGCTTCCTATTTTACTGATGAGAGAAATCAGTGTGTGAAATGAAGGTGCAAAAACTTAAGTGATAATGCAAAGCAGGTAACAAAAGGCAGATAATAATGGAGAAAGACAGTACTAATGAAGTGCTCAGCCAGGATACATGCAGCTGAAGTTGTACACCACAGGAAAATCAAATAAAAGAAACTATTACCACTCCTATTACTTTTTTTTTTTTTTTTTTTTGTAGAATAGGCATGAGTTAATTCATTTACAACAAAAGGCCCAAATCATATACATATTTGCTGCATTAGGAAATACACAAACAGCTGCACTCATCCAAAAGAAGGAAAAAAATCCACAGAAGATCATGGTACAAGAAAACTCATTACTTAACACATGTAATTTCCCTCTTTTGTCAGGCATTTGTTTATCCCTCCACTTTAACTGGTCTCTGAACAACAACAATAAAAAATCTGACAGACCTGTTGCATCCATCTGTAAAAAAAAAAAAAAAAGTAAACTACATATCAGACTAGGAGAAAACAGAGACATACAATAACCTCTACAGGAAATCTCTAACTACTTACTGAAGGAAACTATACTATGTGTTACATTTTATCCTAATACAATACATTAAAAGAAATCAACCATATTCTGCAAAAATAAACATCTACATTGACATCGGCACATGAGGACACTGCAATTCTTGATTAAATTCACAGAATGCTGTGCCAGCATACCTTTTTGGGCAGAGCACTCCCCAAATAAGGAGCACTACATCTGAATACAGGGCTACATTTAGGATCCATATAACATATCTACGAAGTGGGCTATTCAAATCCATACTGGGGGAAATAATTACTCTGAGGGTCCATTCAGCCATTTATGAAATTAAGCATTTTTGAACTAGTCCACAATAGAGTATTATAAATCAAAAGCTGAGTTTTAATGGAACGATGAGGTTGTCACCCCAACATTTCAAAACTTTAATGGGATACTGGACCTATGTGTGCAGAAGTTACTCAGTTATAAAAGTGTGGAAAAAAAATAGTACAAATCTTAACTGAGTTAGTATAATTGTGTTTTTCTGCAAACTGCCATATCATAGCTATTAGAGGGAATTTTGATGAGAAGGGAAGATCCAAATGAGGACAATTATGAGTGGAGGTTTTCACTCATGCCATATCTGTAGGTGAAGTCATGCCTAAAATCACAGTTTGACCTCTGAAATTCATACTTGTGGTCATATCCACTACTTGATTCCTTTAATTCCTGCAATACCAAGAACCAACAGAAGCTCTTCCAGATCAGAGTGCAAGGCATTTCACTTCACTGTCTTTGGCTTTATGAGGATTCATATGGAGATATGCACCCAGGGCTCAGGCCCCCAGCACAAGAAAGACGTGGAGGTGTTGGAGCGGGTCCAGAGGAGGGCCATGAAGATGAACAGAGGGCTGATGCACCTCTCCTATGAGGAGAGTCTGAGGGAGTTGGCCTTGTTCAGCCTGGAGAAGAGAAGGCTTCAGGAAGACCTCACTTTGGCCTTCCAGTACATAAATGGAGTTTATAAACAGGAGGGAGAGTAACTTTTTACATGGGCAGATAGTGATAGGACAAGGCGGAATGGTTTTAAACTAGAAAAGGAGAGATTTAGGTTAGATATTAGGAGAAAATTCTTTATTCAGAGTGGTTGGGCACTGGAACAGGTTGCCTAGAGAAGCTGTGGATGCCCCTGGAGGTGTTCAAGCCCAGGTTGGATGGGACCCACAGTGGGAACTTTAGAGCTAGATGCCCTTTAGTGTGCCTTTCAACTCAAACCATTCTATGATTCTATGACATACCAGAGTCCAGGACTCATTTTTCTCCTATGGAACAAGTTTCATTATCAAGAATCCACACTATGATGTATGGCAAATTTTTCCTCATTTCAAGAATGAGTACACTTCCTTTTTACTATTGTTTATGACTGCCTTCATGCAGAAAGAAAAATGCAGCATGGTATTAAAAGTGACGCTGAGATAAATGGCACATCTTGATTTAGGCCTTAGTCCTGCCTAGGACCCTTGCCTAGAGACTTTTTATAACTTTATTTAAATAACTATTTGAAAGAAGATTTAGTCCACGTTTAGGAAAATCTGATACAAAGTCCAGCAAAGGTTAGGGACTATATAGCTGTTTTTAACACTTCAAATCAGCCTACTAGAGGTCTGCAGAAAGGGACAGGAGATGGAAACAACTGAGGCACAAAATTATTTGGATGAAACAAGTTCAGCTTTTCTCCTTCTAATAAAAATATATATATATATATGATTTTCCATTTTATTACTACAAAAACTACATTTCAGACTCAAAAACTCTTTCATGTTCTCATTTACTTTACAAATCATACGTAAAAAAAAAAAAAAACCTGAACTAATATATGCCTCCATGAGAAAGAAAGCAACTGTTGTGCAAAAGACTGTTAGCCCATACAGTGCACAGCACAAATTACTGAAAAGAAAAATAAATAAATCCTGTTTTTGCTGCTTTCCATATTCATAGTTCTGGAGAAACAGAAGAAACATTAAGAAATGTTTAAACTGCTATATAGAAGATCTGCTACAGTCAGGCTGTAGCCCTTTTCTCAAAACTCTTAAGTGAGGACTGAGAATGTAATTTAAAAAGAGGGTGAAAAAAAACAATAAAACATTTTTTTATAAGAGTCAGCAATATTATAACTTCACATTCATATTCTACGGGTATTTCAGGCCTGCCTCAGATTTATAAAAAGTCTGATTTTGAATTGCTGTAATTAACTGCAAAAGCTTGCTGATTTGTTGATGCAAAATAATATCAATCTTTTTCACAAACTTGTTAGAATCTTTGTAAATAAATAGCAAAACATTTTATAAAAAGCAGACTCAGCTTCCTGTCTTTGTCATCTCTTTGCTGCTGGTGCACAGAGAAAGGCATTATGGGGAGGGACAAACGAGGACTTTTCCCTCACAGAGTGCTAGCACTTAAGGCAGGGAGGAAGGAAGGTGTGAACAATTGAGTTAGAAGAGTAGGTCAATAAATAGTTCGGGAAACACTGGAGATGGAAAAGACAAATCCCTCCTGATCTGCATGGCTGCAGGCATGCATCATTAATTTTTAGCTATTAAAAAGTGCTGAGGTGTATTCCAAAAGCCATCACTCTTAGGATGATTTTATTTATTTATTTATTTTTAAAGACTATCAATGGCACTTTTTAATTTCAGCAGCATAGCCTGGACCTAAACTGAGAATATCCAACACATGAGCATCACTGAACAATAAATTGAGAGTGGTAGAATTTTCACTGTCAGTGTTGCATATTAAATGCATGAACACTCATGAAACACTTTGTATTTTACACTATACAGCTTAATATTCTGCAAACAATATTGGTTCCAGTTCTTTTTTATTGCTGTAGATCCAGAATGAAGAAGAATCGTGCCACTGTGTAATGGCAATAACCAATTTGCTATAGCAAGCGGTGGCGTAACTGCTGCAAAATGAGGCTCTTGGCCTGATCATAAAGAACACAGCATTAACCGATACGCTTCGAGAAAAGTTGAACAGGATCAGGCTATTATAAATGAGACAAGCGATATTAATCAGAGCTGTATCCTCAAATGCAAATCGTTATTCATTGATACTCGTCCTTCAGCACCTGGAGAGGAATGGAAAAGCCCATGCAGGAATGGGCTAGGTGCAACCACAGACACAAAGCACAGGCATTGCTTAGTGGTAGGAAGAGTAACAGTTATTATTTCGTGCTTTTTTTTTTTTTTTTTTTAAACCTTCTGTGTATTTTCAAGGTGCTAGATATGTTTTACTTTAGCACTGAGAACACTGAGCTTTCTTTCTTTCTACCAAGAAGTCTGATTCAACATTTACAAGAATATGGAGTATGGCATCTGGCTCTGCCAAATTCTATTTATGGTCCAAAAAATTTATTCCAGTGTTACATTCTGCTAAATCTTTTCTTTTGCTATGGCAGATGTTTTAACAAGGCACTTGAGAACAACATTTTCTGTAGCCCATATCAGCACTTGCCACTACCATTTTTATAAACACTCTGGGCACAATACGTATCCCAAGCATACAGGGATCAAAAGCTGTTGTGATGCTGAAAAAAAATATATGTATATATAATAATAATAATAAAAAAGTACAATACAGTCTGGGGCCCAATTCTGCTTCTACTATGTTCAACAAAGAGAATGAGCTATTTTTCCTCTTAAACTACTAAAATGCTCCTGAATCATAAGCCCTATCTGGCAGGGTTTTAAGTCAAACATCAGTCTGGAAGATAATATTGCCTTGGCTAAAGGATTCTCACAGAAGGGAAGAATAGAGAATAAAGGCATAAGCATGTCAAATCACAGTTATCAGTGGGCAACTACAGTCTATTTTTGTGGGCTTTTTTTGTAACAAAAGATTAAAGTAATAATAATTTGACCGTGCTTCCATCAATTTAAAATGCTCTGCTAGATAAATATTTTTTAAGATTCGTACAACAGGCCTTCTATGTAACAATGAATACA
The DNA here is from genome assembly GCF_016699485.2 of Gallus gallus. Lineage (NCBI taxonomy): Eukaryota > Metazoa > Chordata > Aves > Galliformes > Phasianidae > Gallus > Gallus gallus. Next base: position 10,433,339 of record NC_052532.1, on the reverse strand, counting down.
CTGCAGACTAATGTGCTGACAAGCCCCAGCTCTCTTTCTAGCAGCTGAATTCTTGGATAAAATCATTTTGCAGGGTATGAGCAATGCAGCTCTGAAAATAGCATCACTGCAAAATGAAAGATGGCAAGAGCCTCTACAATGCTGATTTATTTCAATGAAATTTCATATTTTATGATCAGTCTCTATTTTAATGTTTTCATCGGAATTTTCATACCTAATAAATGTAAAATTATAGAATTTGCGAGCTTCAAAGCCCCAACATAAATTGTTAAGAGGGAAACAAAAGCAAACAACAACAACAACAAAAAAAAAACAGAATAATAAAAAATAACCATTCACAATTTACATCATAAAGTATGTAAAACAGAAAAGTGCTTTGTGGATCCAAATAATAATTTGCATATATCACCACCACATGTGCAGAAACGCTCACAAAAAGAAAACAACACCAATCAACAAGCTGTTTTGCACTGATCTTTAATTACGTTCCGACTAGAAGAATGGATTGGGGCAGTACTTCTAAAAATGTGTGATTTTATAAATCATGCATAACTCTCTGCATCCAGACATGTGCTGCTAAGAAAACACTAAGAGGTGATATTGCACTTCCCTGCCTTACACCATCTTTTGGCTTTCTTTCCAAAGCACTGCTATGAAGGTACACATCAGATTTTTTCCTTATAATGACAATTTTTAAATAGACTGTAAAATAGAAATTTCAAATGAGAAGGAGCCCAATATTTTACTACCTACTAATGGGGTTGTATTTTCTAATTAACATCAACTGTAAATTTGGCATGCTTTTTTCACGGATTTTAAGCTAAAAAATGAGACTGTATGTATATAAGTGATGTCAAACTCCCCAGCTATACTGGTAGAAACAGATGAAAAGGACATATTGTAAATATCTTCCATCTACATTCAGTCACTGATTTATATAGCAGGCAGTGCTACGTACCAAGCCTAGCAACATTTTCACTAAGACCTACACTGGTTAGGTTCACGTGAAGAAACCAAAAATATGAACTCCCCAGTTGTGCAAGCCCTAATGCATATGACTCATACAGACTTCCCTGAGTTGTCCTAATGACACCAAAACAGTAAGGATGATTCAAGCGAATAAGAAATAGGAATACACAGCTTCTTTTCTAAAAACATCTTTGGCTTTTATGCCTGCACACACACACATACACACACACACACTTGTATGTATGTTATTCAATTCCCTGTATATTATTATCTTCAGATGTTTTATACCAATTTATCTAGTTAGCAGATCTATCTTGAGTGTAATGTATAATTTATTCTCTACTCAAATACTCAAACATATGGAAAAAACAGAGAATGAGTAGAGAAGGAAAATTAGAGAAAATAAAATTAGCTACATCCAGAATGCATGTAATTGTAGAAATAGCACTATTGATATTGAAAGCTTTTAGTCCTATGTTTATCAAAAATCAAAATATCTAGCTCTGTTTACGTTTTATCAGAATAGCCAGCCTTACCTGGAAGCAGTAGGTCCATCTCTGTATCAACTGATACTGATTATCAGTAGAAATATCAACACTACTAAGACATGCAGCTCCAAAAGTCTACTTAGGAATTTCAGCATTTTTAAACCAGTTTTTAAACTCAAGACTATCTGTTCTGGTGCAGGAGAGATAACAGAGCAGTAATAGAGTCCCATGCCACCTTTACCAAGCAACATGCAAAACTACATGTACATGACAGTATATTTTTCACAAAATTCTGTATAGAAATAGATGATAAAGAAATAAATAATCCTATAAGAAGGAAGTGCATTGCATACAGTGTTAGTAATGGGGACACTGTGGGTATAAGGACAGGAGAACCGTATATAGTGGTATTCTCACGTAAGTGCAAAATATCTGCAGTGCTGCATGTACAACTGAAATATTTGGAGTTTCCATGTTAAAAGTAAAAGCATATACTAAAAGAGCTAACATATAATAGATGCCTGATACATAATACAATGAAAACAATACCTTTTAGCAAAATCTCTAATGTATATTATCAGTAGGTAAGCCTTAGATCTAAAGATCAAGACATAATTATTTCTATTCTTAAGCTGTTCATTAAAGGAAGTCTTCAGTATTTGCAGTGAAATGTTCCAACAGACGAAGCAACAAATGTGTTCACACCACCTGCTCAGATTTGCAGTGAGGAATTAAGGCTCCCATTTCATAGAGCACAGACCTCCACTTGAAATTCTCTGTACATCGCTGGGCAAATATACCAAAACCTTTTTGCCATGTCAGCGGAGTAAAATGAATCCAATGCCTGAGATTCTATCAAACAGGCACTGCTTAAACATTCGCTAATTTTTGCTAAATATACATCATGCTGGAGTGGTCCTGTATTGGTAATATACACTTTTGAATGCTTTAGTAAAAGGACATTAAAAATACCTGCTGATGCAGAAGAAACAGAAGACTGGAGGAAAAGTGATGGTACAGTGACGAGTTGATGAAATCACAAACTACACAGCCCTCAATATGCACATTTTCATACAACAGTTGGGCAATGCTGCTTCCTCAGCATAACTTTTCAACTAAAAGAAAACCAGACTGAAAATAATGAGAAAAGGCAGGTCACTCAGAACACAGTATCAGCTAATCTTTGCTTCTTCAATTATTAATATATCTTCTTTTCTTCATTCTCTTCTGGTTTTTTTTTTTTTTTTTCCTCTCCTATCTTTAATATTCTTAATATAAAATCCTTCACTTTAAGGGCATTCCTATTTGTGTCACTTCTCTTTGTTCTTCCCCATTTGTGATCTGCAGCAGGAAATAAATCCCCACGAACTGTGAAGGCTTAAAAGAGAGATTCAGAAAAATGTTTTCTCTTTCACCTGTTACATCATTGCTTTTGCAAAGCAGCTCTCCCTCTATCAACCTGTTGTGCTGTCTCCTAAATTAATCAAGCCTCACTTGCACTTCAGTTTCAAAAGGAGAAACATTACTATGAAGGATGGACAGGTGCTATAGATTATTTCTATACATTTTTCAATGGAGTAATAGTGGGGAAAAAAAGAAAGCTAACGGTAAGTAGTTTGCGTTGGACATGAAAATGCTGCTAACATCATATTCATAGTTACTTAATAACAGGTATAGTTTATTCTTTGAATTGCGTTAATATAACATGCTTCCCTGTTGACAATTTCTATTATCATGACTGGCAGTAAAGGTAAATTCTGAAGGGAAATGGCAAACACGGGCAGACGTGAAAAATAATTTTAAATAAATATCACATAGTGTAATGCTTAGAAGTGATCTAGAGTTCTATTTGAAATTATACAACCTTCTTTTTCTACAATCTTTTTATTTCACCAGGTTCTCTATTTCCCTCTCTCTTAAAATTAGATTAACCCGTGCAGAAGATCAGGCGTGGTTGGTTGTGTATGATACACTTTAGCAATACAGAAAGAAACAATCAGATACGGGAGCTCAAGCACAGGGACAGCACTGATGCTTTAAATCTTATTTTTATATGGTACGTCTTTATAAATAGCAAAATATTATGTTTAAGATAATTTTCCCTTCGATGAAAGGCTACACGTATTCAGTTTAGAAGACACGAAGTGGTCATTTTACACTTATCTCCGTATTCCTCTGTAACAGAACCGAAACTCAGAACCGAATCCAATTATAACAACCCACCAGCAGTACTAAGTGGTGAAAATGCATTGCTGGTAATTGCTGTAAACTCATCCTTCTGCACGGAGTGAACGAGGGCAATAAATTCCACCCAGTGTTAAACAATGGGGGAAGACTGCCATCAGCACCGTTTTTCTTATGTAAAATGCATTAAAGTGAGTCATCCGCTTAAAAGTTCCTTACTGATAGCTTCAACCCAGATCAGGCACTAAGTGCTTCAACATAATAATAATAATAATAATGCAAAAAAAAAAAAAAAAAAGGTGTGGAGGAAAAAAATAAAAGGAAGACAACACGGTCATTAGTTCACAGAGCTGATTTCAATCTGTAGCCGAAGCTCAAAGATGATGAATTGGATTATTTTTGCCCTTGTATTGCCTGCCTTCATTATGTGATTCTCGCACGGCTCTGGGCAGCAGTTTCATGCTAATAAGCACACGGCGCTTTAAAGATTCCTGCCCCCCAGGCATGCCAAAACAAGCTCTGTTCGCACCGAGTATCACCTCCCCTCGCAAAGGTGCTTTTGGGAGGCGCAGATTCCAAGGCCGGCTCTTGGGCTCGTGGAAGGAAACAGTCCCTTAGTTGAGTGGCTTTAAGCTCGCTACAAAAGCCGGGCTTGTGCACATGCGTGCGCACACACGAAACCAACACGAACAAACACATACATAAAACAAACCCCGGAGCTGTCAAAACACTCCCGGTGCGCACTGGCGTGCGGCCAGGTGCGAATGAGCGGAGCTCCGGGCAGCTCCGTCCTTCCTCCTAACGGCTGGCAATATCGCCCCGCCGTTCATTTGTTTCTAAAATCTATCAAGTTTTGATTTTTTTTTTTATTTTTTATTTTTTTAAGAGCTCCCGAACTCCTGCCAGACCGAAATAACCCCGGTGGGAGGAGGGGGCGGGCTCCGCGTAACTCGAAACTTTCCTCCCGGCACGGCTCGGCCGCCGGGCTGTGTATATTTAGCGATGTCGGAGGCACAGCCTTCTCCTCCAAAAGTCCGACTGCCACCGGGGGACGGTCCCCCCGGTTCCCCTCTTTGCCCAGCCGATCCCCTGCGGCTTTCCCTCGCCGCCGCTTCCCACGCAGAGTTACTTTTAGCAGCGCTCGGTACCGCTGTCCCCATCGCCGGGAATGCCCTCGGCCCGGCGCTGCCCCCCGCCCCTCTCCCGGTGCTGCCCCGGAGGCACTTACGTGGTGGGCGAAGGGAACGGGCCCTCCGACGAGTGGTTCATCACCAGAGACTGGAAAAGTGTCAGGCTAAAGACCAGCAGCCAGCCAGCAGCCATCTTCCTGATCGAAGATCGATCCCTCTTTATTTTTTTTTTCCCCCAAGTCGGCGAGACGGTAATAATAATAAATTCAATTATTGTGCGTGCCGGGTGTGGGGGGGCCGCCGGTTTTTAAAGGCTCCTCCGCTGCCCCCGCCCGCCCCCTGGCACAGCCCAGCGATGTGCAGGGAGCGCGGCCGAGGGTGGGGAGGAGGAGGAGAAACGATGGAGATCAGTGGGTGGAGAGGGGGAAGAGAGGAGCGAGCGAGAGAGAGGCACTCCACTCTGTTACTCCGGCAGCAGCTCCAGCTTCATCCGATCCGCCGCCATCAGCGCTACTTTTGTAACGGATCCCCGCTCACTCCGTGCGTGTGTCCGCTTCCTTGATTTATCCCCGATTGCGGAGCAGCAGCAGCAGCGGGGGGAGGGGGGGGAGGAGGAGGAAGAGGAGGAGGAGGAGAAGAAGAAGAAGAAGAAAAAGAAGAGGAGGGAGGCGGTGTGGGGGCTCCTGAAGGGAGAGGAGGGAAGGGAGAGTTGGCGGCGGGCGGCTTTCTCCTGGCTGCTGCCTTCCTGCCGGCGGCAGGAGCGGGGGCGGGCGGCGGGCGCTGTACGGCCGCGCTCCTTACATGGAGCGGGAAGCTCCGGGCCGGGCCGGGCCCCCGGGCGGCGTGCCGCACCTCTGAGCCTCCCGCGCGCTATTTTTAACAGCGCTTCGTGCCTCTTTTAATCCCTCTCCCCCCCCCTCCCGCCTCCTTCTGGAGGGGCAGCAGCCGCACGCCCAGCAGTGCGCCCAGCCTGGGCTGCATTCATATACTCGTATGTATATGGCTCTCTGGAGGGTCCCAGCAGCACCTCCCGGTGCGGGTCTCGCTGCACGTCCCCGGGCTCCGTCCTCCTCAACCGCACCTCTAACGCGTGTATTGTTTGCAGAGCCCTCGGACAACTCAGAACACTGGTTGTCTTTCCTTTATGTTCACATACACCCTTCTCTGTGGCAGCTATACATTCTCCGTGCAAAGTAAACTGGGGAAAGATTGCTTTGGTAATTTAATAAAGCAATTAAAAGTTCGCTAACAGCTTTTCACTAAAATTTCTTTTCGTTCTTTCCTTCTTTTTTCCTTCTGCATTTTTGGTAATTAGTCCAACAGGTGGAAATGAAAGAGCAGACACTGTTCACACTGTTCTCACATCCAGTGTATCAAAGAGTGCCATAACCTTGAAGGTATTAATTCACAACAGCCTCTGTAAAACAGGAAAGTGTTCATCTCTCTATTAAAGGTGGCAGAAGGACCAAAGCTGAGATCCACAAATGGAGAACTGAGGGTTTGCATTGCCTGGGCTCCATGCCAGCACGATATTTCAGTTGCAATCTGTAAACCATGCAGTCACTCATCCACATTGTTTCTGGATTGGAGCTGGCACTTCAGAGCTGGTGGGAAGAACTCCCAGTTGTCGTCACCTATCCACCTACCCGTAGGTACGTAGGATTTAGGGTTTGGATGCAAATCTAAAATAGCAATTTCTATAACAGTACTGCAGCCTGTAAACTCATGCAGTCAGAGTAGTATCTACAGTCCAGCCTCAGGTCTCCACAGGCCTTGCTGCTTTGCCACATCACATAGCAACGCTTCAGATTCAGCTATAACTTCTCATCCAAGCACCTCTGCTGTCTTAACAGGGTGTGGGGGCACCAACGATCTCTGCTATAAGGTGCAGTGGACAACTACGGAGCCACAGGTATGGGGTAATTTCTTTGACAGATGTACTGTTTCATAGGGTTCACTGATATGACATCCAAGATGGGGAAAAGACTTTGCAAGTGGAGTATAGGATTGGAGAAATGCATGGGGGAAAGTGCCTTAAAATGTGGTGTGGTTCAGGTCATACGAGGCCATGGCAACTTCTCTGGGTGCAATTTAAGGCATCTCCTCCCTCTCCTGGCCCCGCTCTGTTTAAGGCCAGTATATAAAGGGAATCAGTCCATTTCTGAACATGAATATTCCCCCAGAATTGCTGGTTCTGCTGCTTGCTAGCATCCTCAAGGTCAACATGAGTTCATGCCTGAACTCTGCTGGGGTCTTCTGTGTTCTCCTATTAGAACACCTACAGCATATTTGGTGATGGATTAACACTCCAACCTTACCCATTTAGAATAAGGAATGCAAATGCCCCACATGGCAGCTTGCCCAACCGAAGGACACAACATTCCCTCAGCTCATCTCTGTCCAGCAGTAAAAGTGCTCATGTCAATTCTCAGCTCTGCTCCCCATGTAGGTCCATATGCTGCTAGCCAAGCCATGGTCACAGGGCTGGCAGTAAGGTGCTCTGTGCTGAAATGGACATGCAGAAAGGGTGCACAGGTTGGTCAGAGCTGAGACAGTGCAAATGGCTGTGCCAGCCCACATGGGAAATGGTTTGGAGGGGTGAGAGAGTAAGCAAGAGTGCTCTCACTCAGACATACTGTTTCAATATTAAATACAGGATGAAAAGAAAAATCAAAGAATGGTAAAATAAAATAATAAATACAAAAGTATAAGGTTACACAGAAATACTTTTTTTCATCTTTAGTGATGCTGCATCCATCATTTATAGAGCTCCTGAGGGAAGTAAGTATTGTGATTCGTAATTCTAACAAGTTCTTTACAGACAGAGTGGTGAGGTGCTGGAACAGGCTGCCCAGAGAGGTTGTGGATGCCCTATCCCTGGAGGTGTTCAAGGCCAGGTTGGATAGGGCCCTCAGCAGTCTGGTCTAGTATTAGATATGGAGATTAGTGGCCCTGCATATGGCATGGAGTTGGAGCTTGGTGATCCTTGAGGTTCCTTCCAACCCAAGCCATTCTATGATTCTATGAACAGCAGTAACACATGGCTAGCAATGCAACAGTGCAATGCATGGGTGGTTTGGCACCCCATCTAGCAGGGTAAGCTCCAGCTTGTGACTGTTTCAGCAGTGCTAATACATTGCAATGATAGCTGAAATGCAAAAAAGGAGCTGGAGAAAAATATTGCTGTTTTTATTGTAGCACTGTTTGAAACATCAAATCTATGGTGTTCTTTACTGCTGAATAACAAGACTCCCTGCAAGGTACTAACCTTACAATGAACTCCACTTAGGTGCAGCTGAATGCCTCCCTGGAGCACACTAAAACTCAGGGAAGAAGTAGAAGGGTGTCAATGTGTAGCTGCAACGTGGAGGAGGAATGTTCAGGTTAACTGGACAAGCTGACTGAGACACAAGAAGCAGCCAGAGCTGGAACATAGAGCTTGGCACCTGTGCCACCTATGTGGTATTCATGGGAAGGCTCAGATCTGTGATACATGACTCAAGTTCAGCCTGCAGGCTTTATAGGATTTACAGGCAAGCGTGGACTGGAGCCCAGTTTTGAGAAAAGCTGGAGTCAAACAATAATTTTGCTTCAAAATGAAGAGAGGCTTGAAGCTGGCTTTTGAATTTTTGTCCTGATTTTAATCTGAAAATCTGGAAATCAATGTCATGTACAGAGAATAAAAGGGTATAGGAACTCCAATAATAATGTATTGTTTACTATTTTCTCACTCTTTTGTTCTACATTATGCTTAAAATGCTTAAAATACATTTATTTGCCAGATATTTAATAAAGATACATAATGTTTAGAAATACTGACCTCATCATGACCTCACCATGACTCATGGATATGAATAAATGTGCTCCAGTGAATTTCCTCTGGCTTTGACAGGAAGGTGTGAATGACTTAATGCATAATACTTGCAGAATTAATGATCTTGGTATCTCTCCACTGTCCTGTAATCTAGGAAAATAAAAAAAGTAATTTTGTCATGAAATTTTGAAAAGTCATTAAAATCTCCAAAGTGATCAATTTCTTAACATTTGATTGTTAGAATATTTCCATATATGGACACTTTTCGAACAATATTTCATATATATGGTTTCTACTTCACAATATTGTTGCACTGGAGTTATTCTTATAATTCATCTTGTTAAGGTTTCTAAAGATCTATTACGACTGACAAGTCTTCTTTTTTAAGCACTTAAATATAGACTTGAATGACAAACCACAGAAGTAAATCTTTCTTCATTCTTACTTCACCTCATTCTAAATTTATTACCTGTCATATCTGACCGAGACCTTTCTTTAAAGGAGCATAGGGATGACAAGGATTGATATAATGACAGGGATCCTACAAAAAATTTGCTTTGCGCCTACTGGAATTACTGAGAATCTTTTAGTTGACCTTGATGGTTCTCATGCCAGAAATAGAAATTCCTATGGCAAAAATATGAAATTTATTTTGCATCAAAGTTTTCTCAGTTGTGTATCAGTAAGAAGAATTAATTCATAATCAAGTATTCTTATTTATTTTCAGTTTCTGGATATATTATATATTTTTTCATAGATGATTTGCACTGTTATCAATCCAGCATAAGAGATGAGACAGATTTTTTCTCTGTGGACCATTTAGAAAACAAACAAGCAAACAACAACAACAAAAACCATATTCTATATTAGAACCAGATTAAAAGTTTTATTAATCTTGTTTCATGCCTGTACTTCAACTGCTTCTCCAGTACTCAGCATTGCCATAAAACCTTTGGATAAAAGTGCTGTTTGACTTAACATGTATAGAAATCAGTTATAGTACACAGTGAATGAGTGTATTTTTGTAATATTTTTTGTTTAGATCCAGCGAAGTCCTAGTGATTGTTACTCTCAGTGAGTACAATCTGCAGTGAGGTAAGCACGCTTTACCTTTGTGGTTGGGACGAGTATTTTAGTAGTTGGGCCCTCAGCTCTCACTCAGTTAAGCCAAACTTTGCTCACTGAAATACTTAAAAATATGACAAGGTCTTAATCACTGCCACAGTATCACCAGAATAGCGTCTTGTTCCTGGCACATCGTATCTTCTTTATGTATGTATATTATAAGGGGCAGGAAGGGCTAATCTTGTTAAATAATCCTTACTCTGTTTGATTGTGCAGGGGTGACAGAGTGCAGGCTGCCTTATCACAAATTCTAATTTCAGGGGAAAAAAAATAATACTCCTATTTAAATCTGCAGCAGATGGAAATGCAAGATCTGGCCCATTGCAAGGGAGTGGAATTGTTTTACATATTTAAATTGGATAGAGTTCTGTATTAGAAAAACTTTGTGAGTTACACTGAGTTGAAAGGTAGGTTTTTTTTGATGTTATTATTGTTTTTGTTTTGACATTACTGTCAAACCAATAATAACTCAGGGATAACTTCATACTCAGATTTGTAGCCAAGCATCAGAAATATTCTCTCTCTGAGTACTGAAGAAAACTGTCTTACAGCAAAGTGCCAGGCATGTAAAGCTTCATCCATTTAAGAAGGAAGCATAACATAAGGTTCATTCAATTGTCCTTGATCCTGGTACATCTTCACATGGCACTGTAGTACAATGTGGAGATAGCGGTTTAATTTTGAAAGCCTCTCTGTTCATCCAGGTGTTATAATGCCACTGAGTTGGGAAGGAAAATTAACTTTTTTGTTCAAGCATCGCTGTATTGTATTTTACTCTGTAATGTAGAAATGCTCGTTGTAAATCTCATGGTGCTGTTGTGACACAATTCACAGAGAACCGTAAGTGTCAGTAATCTTGCTGGAGGAAACCCTCAATTATAAATGTTAAAGCATAGTATATTCTGGGCTTGTAAAGAAATATAACTGTAAGAACAGTCTTATACAAATAACATTTATACTTTATATAAGGAAGTGATGGAGTGACAAAATATTTCTGTACAACCCTGTCTTTCTCATAGCCCGCCTATTCTAACCTGTTTTATTCTGTCCTTTCCATTGCCTTTGAGCAGATAGATTTTGGTTCTTTTTTAAATTAAAATGTATGCATATATTTCTTATTTCACTTTCAAAAGAGATGATTTCCCCTCAGATTTACTCACAAGCAGATTTTCTCCCTGTGAGATTCTATTTACCCCCAGCAGAGGCTTTTCTAAATGCTACTGTCCTGAAACTTGGTATATTGCAACTTCATAAGACTAAAAAGTTCTACAATCCTAATGACAGGTCTAAAAAAGTCCTGTCATCCCACTTTAAAGGGAGGACACCTGCCTACTGAGGTGGCAATCAGAATAATCGTACTAAATCACTTCTAGCTAAATGAGGGGAATCCACCTCAGTATCTCATATCTGCTTACCCTCTCTTACCTAATCAGCCAGGTGATTATGAAAGTTGCATTCTGAAGTATTGCTGAGATTTTAACTAGAAATATTTCTGCAAAAGAAAACTTTATTCCTTGTGTCCTGCAGTTGATTTGGACTGTCTTTTTTTAGTAAATGTCTTTGTCCTGTATACTCATCTTTCATTTATTACTAATCTCCTTAATTTAATAGTGGAAATATTGATATATTGTCATTTAATAAACCTTAAATATTAATCTTTCATTTATATATTTTTTTAGAAATGGCAAATAATTACATTGAACTTGAACTCAACCTTACTTGACATCTGTACACAGCTATTGTCTACATATTTCAAATACTTAACTCTTAGATTTTACAAATGTGTACTTCTATGAAGTACAGAAGTACTTCTATGAAGCCAGAAGGCAATGGCATGCTGGCTTGTATCAGGAATGCTGTGGTGAACAGGATTAGGAATGTAATCCTGTCCCTGTAGTCGGCATTGGTAAGGCTTCATCTCAAGTACTGTGTTCAGCTTTGGGCACCTCAATACAGAAAGGACATGGTGGTGCTGGAGCAGGTTCAAAGAAGGGCAACAAGGCTTGCGAAGGGCTTGGAGAATATGCCCTATGAAGAGTGACTGAAGGAACTGGGGCTGTTTAGTCTGGAGAAATGGAGGCTGAGGGGAGACCTTATTGCTCTCTTCCAATATCTGAAAGGTGCTTACAGCAAGAACAGGGTTGGTCTCTTCTCACTGCTGACAGGTGACAGGACGAGGGGAAATGACCTCAAGTTGCTCCAGGGTAAGTTTACGTTGGATATCAGGAAACACTTCTTTACAGAAAGGGTTGTTAAGCACTGGAATAGGCTCCCCGGGGAGGTGGTTGAGTCACCATCCCTGGATGTGTTTAAAAACTGTGTGGATGTTTTGCTCAGGGTCATGATTTAGCAGAGGGTTGTTAGTTAGGGCAGTACGGTTAGGTCGTGGTTGGACTCGAGGATCTTTAAGGTCTTTTCCAACCTGAGTGATTCTATGATTCTATGAGATGCTGAGTTAAGAAGGAAATTCTAGCAGATGTAGCTTGATATTGTGAAAGATGTAAGTCCTAGGCAAAAAGTCTCATTAGGAGTCTGTGACTGTGAAAACAATTGAGATCAATCTCTGGAAGTCTGGAAGAACAACTGGAACCCTTTTCTTTGTCGTTGTTGTTTTCTTTCTTTCTTTCTTTCTTTCTTTCTTTCTTTCTTTCTTTCTTTCTTTCTTTCTTTCTTTCTTTCTTTCTTTCTTTCTTTCTTTCTTTCTTTCTTTCTTTCTTTCTTTTTAAATAGTAACCATTTTTTTCCACAGCTCTGACAATCAGCGGGACCAAACACTCCCTCACTGTTGTACTCTCATGCAGTTCAGGAACAGATGCTGCTTTTGGAAGTTCAGCAGGGAGAGTTAAGGCTTAATAGGCAAGTGGAAGCTGACTCCCTGCTTTTGGCATCAGAGTTTTCACTCATTCTGCACTTGGTGGCAGAATGAACCTGTAATAAGGAAAAAAGTTTCTTTTGTCTCAACCAATAATTAACAACAGTAAGTAGTGTGCTTTTAGTTAAATGACTCTTATATGATTTATCCTTTCAGCTGAGAATGATAGCCTGAGAGCATGTGAGCGCTGGTATCTCAGAACAAGTTATTGAGCATGATCAAAGAATGATATTTCTCAGGTTATTTGCCTCCAAGAACCTGTTACTGAATGCTGTTTGCATTCACTGTTGGATCACCAGCCTTTTGATGCTTTTAAGTTTAACAGCTAGTCAAAACTAGTGGTATGGGCTCCATTCATAGCACATGGATATTTACAAGCACCTCTAAAGAGTGGTACATCTCATCCTAAAATAGGTGGTTTGAGATGGTATCATGTAAACTGCTTGGTCACTAATAGTGATGCAAAAATAACTCAGAAGCCATATGGGTCAGGGAAGAGATGGAGGAAAAAAAGTGACATTGACAGATAATTGAGGAGAATAAAGAGTTAAGAACAGGAAAGCATAAATGAAAAAGGAAAGTTATACATGTGGAAATAAAAACAAAAGAGTCAATTCATGTGTCATAAATAGAAGACTGAAAAAAAATGGAAGAGTGAAGTGGGGAAAAGTAAAGTGAAACAAAGAATCAGAAGAGGAGGCAAAGAAATGAATAGGAAGATGAAATATCAAAGGGAAAGAAACCAATGATTAAAAGGTAGAGATGCAGGTAATTGAAAGGGATAACAAGAGAAAGGGGAAAGGAAACTCTGGTAGAAGTTTGGTTCACCAATGCTGTTGTGCACATCCCTTTATTTTAATTTTAAAAGATGGTACATTAGGAATCCTAATGGTTAAAAAAATTTAATAAAAGAAACAGAAAAAGAAAAACTCAACAAACAATAACAAACAAACAAACAAAAAAAGTATATTCAGCAAATATTTGAGTATGTCAGGAGAGACTTATATGACATTGTGGTGACTACACTGTGGCAGATGAGAAAACAGGTGGCCCCATTATCTGGGATTGGGTCCAATCTAATATGCTTTGTCACTAAATAAAGGTTAGGAACTCAGGTAACAGTCCGTGGGGCTTTGAGCTTAGGAGCACAAGACTTGCTACCTGTTCTCTGGATGAAGACTACTCATTCAGCGCAGCGTGCAATGCAGTGTACATCAGTCTGATAATACAGTATTTGCTAGATATTTTACACCAACTACAAAACCTGCTTAAGTTAAACTTATATCACTTGTTCTGTGTAGGTACACATAGCTCCTAATGTGAGAAGCTGGCTGTATAGATTGTAGACATTATGCTGAGGATCCTTATAAAATAATAAATAAATATTTATAATATTCCCTCTGTTACAAAGTGTGATGGCAGAGAAGCTCTCTCATCTTTTTCATGGCTTATTAAAGTTCTTTAATTGTCCTTAAAAATCAAATTCAGCTTTTAAAGTGAAAAGGAGAAAGATAAAAGCAGTTCTGGGTAAACATACACATATGATCAACCCCAGTCTGTAACTGAAACAAAGGAACTGATTTTAAAGTTACATTTCAAGCTCCTGCTGTCATTCTAATAACAAGTGACTAGTTTTACACTGTCAGAAAATGTAAAGTAAAATGCTTGTATGTGCCCATAATATCTATGCGAGTCTAGTTCTCTTTGGAATCAAACCCCAGTAAACTCTGTAATAACAATGTCAGTTATTCATATGGGTTAATACCCCCTTTATTTTCCACACTGTTTCACAACCCATAATATATTGAAATGATAATGATAAGCTCCTGTGTTATAATCGGCTCTGTGGAGTCTATGGCTCCATGCAAAGCAAAAAAGGGCAGTTCTGCACATTCCACTCCAAATGCTGGGATTAATTATGTTTAGACTTTGTATTGCACTTGCAGATGTTATTAATTACTACCACTCCCAGTTTAATAGCTGTTTCTATAGTAACTATGAGAATTTAAAGGTGTGAGGGGAAGTAAGTTTAGTAGCTTTGTTCTAAAAGGAGAAAGGCAATCTGACCCAAAAAATTAAATAAATATCCAGACACAAAGATCAACAAAAAGTTATCAGACACAGGAATATACAAGTTCTCAGATGATATCTATGAATTTAAATGATTAAGGTAGCAATCTGTTCTCACTTGATCCTTTTAAGCTTAATCCTAGCTTGCACTTTTTGGTGCAGTCTAAAAAGCCTTGTGACGTCAGAGTGCATGCAGTACAAGCACTGAAGTAGCTGTGTCCATCTCCACCATCACAGATTTACTAGGTACAAACACACTACCAATGATGCTGGTTTAGAATGAAAAGTTTTAGAAACCTAGATCTCTATTGCTTGAAAGAAGTGAGTGTTTGTTAGAGAATATTTTTGTTGATTGTTTTGTTTTTTTTTGTGTGTGTGTGTGTGTGTGTGAATTATAAATTATCCAAGTTACTCTGTGTCAAGTTGAAATTCAGCTTTTTACAATGACTACCCATACATCTACAAGAGCTCTTGCAAAGTGCATCAGCTACTACACCAAACATTTAGTACTATTTTTGAGTCAACTCTAAATGTTGTCTTTAGACAACATTTGCTGTTAGTTAAATGTATTCTAAAAACATCTAGCTAGGTTATGTTGGTTAGTGAAGATAAGAATAATTTATATCTACTTATATCCAAGTGAAAATAAAAGCAGTTACTGATAAATTGCAAAATATTGCAACTTGAAACTATTGTTTAAAAAAAAAAAAATTACATGGGTACTTCAAAACAAAGGCTGAAACAACATTTTGGAATATTTTCAAAGCGATTTTCAAAGAGCTTTTCAGATATTTATTCACATTTCTAATTGTTGGCTCTTAAAAATAATTAAAAATAAAAGAGAAAACAGAGAAAGTATGGTTATTGGTAAAATCCGCATTTTCTTATGAGAGAACTCCCTTTACTTTGAGTTAAACTACTAGCATTCTATAAGTAAATGTGATTACTGCCAAACTACAAGTCTCAAAAAAAGTGGGCTGCATGCATCAATAGCTGTGACAGAAAATGTGTCTTTAAATGTCCATTTCTCCCTCCTTGAACTACAGGAAATATTTCCCTTTTAAATTCAGATGATTTTCCCCTTTTCTATAAGCAAAAGAAGCCCATTGTCAAGCCCCATGTGAACTCATCTGTGTTCCGTGAGAAAAGTAAATCCTTCTGAAGGAGATACGCAGTAGTCCTTGCACTGCTCAATTCCTGCTGAAATCTGGCTTCAGAGTTTGAGTATATCAGAAATGGTGCCCAATTTGTGTCTAAACTTCTTCATAAGGGTATAGAACACTGCAACTGTTTGTCTGTATGTATGTCCAATACTTAAAATTGTCATCACAACATACAGATGGATGTTAAAGCACATGGTAAGTAATAATAATCCAGGGCATAATAATATCATGAAAAATATAAGCAATAAATGCTGTAAATAAAAGGACTCAGTGATTAAGAGGATAAATCTGGTCTGAGAGTTTTCTTTTTATAACACAGACAAACATTTTTGCAATGAGATGGGAAATTCCGTTAGGACCAAAGCGTGTTCTGCTTCCCACACTACTCCTTGCAGTAGAAATCCTCTTTGAGGTGATAAAGTTCCTCTCTACAAGAAGCTACTGCTATTTTTATTATTATTATTATTATTTTTTTTTTTTTGTCTGGCACCTTGGACTGGTTGCTTGTGTGCCTCTAGGCCAGCTGAAGCGAGTCTTGCACTAGGTCCTACAGAAAAGTCTCCTTGGGGGCTGTCTCAGTGCACACTGTGATACCTGCTGAGAAAAAAAAAAAAAAAAGGAACACCACTGGTAGGCAGGAACCACTGCTTGTTCCTTCTTGGAAACAGAAATCCTTTCTTTCGTTTTGACCTTGGAAACAACTGCAGCCCTTGTCTAGCCTTTTCTTCTGGCCAATCTCCCGAGATCTGCTTTCTAGGCATAAAAAGAGATGAGAGGGAGATCATTTCTGAAAACATGAACAATCTGGGGAAAACACTGAAAGGAGAACATAACCTTGAAGTACATGGGTAGAGGAGGCAGAAAACCTAATGCAGGGTCAGAAAAAAATGAAAGGGAAAAGATTAATTAAAATGTACTATAGCAGTTCTGAAGATGAAAAAGTCATATAAGTGCCAAGTATTTTTCTTGTAACAGAAGCCCTGCTCAAAATCAATGGGGAAAGCATAGCTTTTATTTGAGTGGCAATTTGCATATTAATATTGTGATAGCATTATGCAATCGTATATAAGACAGATTGAGTAAATAAAGACTGTGACCAAACATTTCAGCTTTCCCCCCACGTCTATTCAAAATAAAACTGGCAGAATGTCACACTGTAGGCTTGTCCTTGATTTGTTTCCAGGAGAACATTAATTGATGTGCTCCCATGTTTTGATATGTGATTTACAAACTGTGTAACTTGAGGGGTGATTACAGCCAGGCTAGCAATCTGTATGCCATGCCTGATTTCAGTGAACTGTCCTGGGTATTTCTCTCAAGAAATCATGGTTTTCTGTATGTGTGGGAGACAATATTAAGCAATGGCAATCAGCAGAACAGTTTTCTGTTAGTGTAGCAGGAGGGAGTATTCTGAAATAGCTAGTGCATCTGCTTGGTTGCTATTTTTTTCTCAAGCTGGAAAAATCTCCAATGTTTCAAACAACATACTCACAAAATACCCAAAAGTGTAGAAATTTTCACAAAGAACATTCTGTATTTTTGTTAAAATCTTTTTTCTCAAATCAACCAAAAGGAATGGAAGAAAAATACGTTCAACCACAAGAAGTTAATAAATCCATTTACTTCTTTCCTAATACTTTAAAAATTGCTTTGCAAAACTCTTGATAACCCAGAATTTTTCAAGTTATAGTTTAATTTCTAAGCACTCTACAGTGGCTCAACCATGATCTTAAATACTGAGGCTGGTCAAAAATTCTAGTCCATTACTGTACTGCCCTGTGTTACATTAAAATCTATCTTTCTCATGTTTCATCTTGTTTTCTAATATTGTTTCATTTGCTGAAAAAATGCTTGAGAGGACAAATTTATAGAAGACTTCCTTTTTCTTTTTCTTTTTCTTTTTCTTTTTCTTTTTCTTTTTCTTTTTCTTTTTCTTTTTCTTTTTCTTTTTCTTTTTCTTTTTCTTTTTCTTTTTCTTTTTCTTTTTCTTTTTCTTTTTCTTTCTCTTTCTCTTTCTCTTTCTCTTTCTCTTTCTCTTTCTCTTTCTCTTTCTCTTTCTCTTTCTCTTTTTCTTTTTTAAATAACTCTATGTTCTTAAAAGAGCTGAGGAGAGAGTTTGTCTATCAAAGTGAAAGCAACGTGATTGTTAATATTTTCAGTTGGAGTCTACATCTAGTACAACAGCTTTACAGGTTAATTTCCCTTCATTATAGATCATTTTAACTCACACATAAAAATAAGATAGAAGATGTTTTTAGTACTGAGGAGCAGAGTAGTAGATGTTGAGTAAGCTAGATTACTATAATTGTGTGGAGTGGCATATGTTGACCACAGCACTGTGGAGTCATTTTAAATGGAGCAACCAGCAGTAGTAAATTGTTAATAGCAAAATATGTCACATATATAAAAAAACCCACTCTAGTTCACTGTTTTATACAGAGGTATTGCACATTTGACCTCCTCTCTGAAAACCATGGTTATACATTTTCAGGTTTTGCTTTATCCAACTTTTAGCATCATTGCCCTCTTCTTACAAAAGGGGTATGTTGACATTTCAATGAGGTCCTGTGCCAGTGCAGTCCCCTATTTAGCATCATTTCAAGACTTGTCCAGTCTCTGGTTTTTGGAGGCACTAATAAAAACTCTGGTTTTTGTTTCACTAATGCGTTTTGCAATAACCACTCTTGCATCTGTGCAGAAAAGGGGTTGAATCTATTACTATTATTTTTTTTCCTCCCTTTAACTGTTGTTTTATCTATATAGGAGAATTTACTGAATTACATGGAATCATAGAATCATAGAATGGTTTGTGTTGGAAGGGATCTTTAAGATCACTTAGTGATCATCCTGCTGCTGTAGGCAAGAACACCTCTCCCTAGACCAGGTTGCTCACAGCCAAATCCAGCCTGGCCTTGAAAGCTTCCAGGGAGGCATCATCCACAGCCTCTCTGGGCAGCCTGTTCCAGTGTCTCACCACCCTCACAGTAAAGCATTTCTTTCTAATATCAAGTCTAATTCTACCCTCTTCCAGTCTGAAACCATTTCCCCTTATCCTGTCACTACATAGTGTTATAAAAAGTCCCTACACAGCTTTCTTGTGGGCTCCCTTCAGGTACTGAAAGGCCACTATAACATCCCCCCAGAGCCTTCTCTTCTCCAGGCTGAAGAGCCGCAGCTCTCTCAGCTTGTACCATTTGGGGAGGTGCTCCAGCCCTCTGATCATCTTTGCAGTCCTCCTCTGGACCCACTCCAACAGCTCCATGTCCTTCTTGTGTTAAGGGGGTCAGAACTGGACACAGTACTCCAGGTGGGGTTTCATGAGAACAGAGTAGATGGGCAGAATTACCTCCCCAGGCCTGCTGACCATGCTTCTCTTGATGCAACCCAGGATACAATTGGCCTTCTGGGCTGCAGGTACACATCACCAGCTTGTGTTGTTGCTAAGTCAGCTTCTGGTTTGCATAAGCACAGGTCACTGAGATTCAGTTAAAAATTTTCTTTCTGGCTCAAGTCAGAATGTTAAAATCAATAATATTTGGTGTAATCTCTGTTTCATTTTGAAACTAATGCATTAAGTTATTCAAGACCAGATAAGAATGATGAACTATCTTTGCTTCAGAGGGATTAGATGGTCAGAGAGGAATTGCATGTTTACTCTGAATACCAAAGTTAGATAAATACATTGTAAGATACATGCTGTTCATTTCTGGCACTGTCAGAGCAAGTTTCCCTCTCAGGAGAGCAGAGTGGACTTGGATGTTTCCCTTCAGAAAGTACTTTCATATCTGTTTTTCTTCCAGGTAAACATGAAGTCCCCAGTGCTTCAAAATGTTCCAAATAAACAGAACTGTAAGTTAGAGCCAGCTAACAATGGGTTTGATTTTACATTTCAAATGTTAACAGTGCTGAAAAATGCAAATGCAGTACTGAAGCAGTTATCACAATTGGTTTGAATTTCTTAAGTGTTTGGGAATTTTTGCTAAAAAAAAAAAAAAAAAAAAAAACACAGTAGATTTCTGAATGTGTAAATGTTAATTTCAATACTTCGTTGCAAAATCATGTTCTATTTTTATAGCAGCTGAAATAAAATTGCAGTGATTCAACAGAAGACTTATGTAACTACCTTTTTCTTTTTTATTTAGATTGAACAATTAAAAAAAAAATCTTAATGAGAACACTTGGGTAGTTTTCAGTTCATTCCCATCTATTTTCACTGTCAGCCAGTAAACCCTCAAAATCCACTATTCACTTGTTTCTCCACCTCAAGTGACCTTTCATGGTGATGTATGACAGAATTAGAGAAGGTGATACCTCTATTGTTCTGTAGGTGGAAGAACAAACCCAATAAACTCAAGATCCTGCAATGAATGGGAGAATCAATGAGAAGAGGGGGATAAAAAAAAATAACAACATGAAAACTGAAGGTTTTAAAATATGTCATGCTGTCAAAATACGTTATTGTTCAGATTATAACATTTTTTATGATGGAAAGTCTTCAGGGCAGAGTACCCACACGAGCAGTGCATGTGCTGTCTGTACATTGGCCTGGTAGGGTCTGCCTGTGGCTGGAAGCCTCTGCCCTGTTCTTCCCTGTGCCCAGCTCATGGCACTGGTAAAGTTTGTCTCTCTTTGCAGGAATCAAGGAGAGAGCTGGACATAAAAGGGTGTTTCTCACCAAACTTAAAGCCAAAAGAAGAAAGTAGACCAAGATGGACTGAAATACAGTACAGTCTCTTATTTACACAGTTGCAATGTCACTACAGCAGGGGAGATGGCTAATACTTTGCTTTTCTTTGTTGCTTTCTCCGTTTTTCCACTTTACTTTTTTTTTTTTTTTTTTTTGACAGCTTGAGTCACTTGCTCTAGGGAAAATTACAGAATAATACTGGGTAAAATTTGGAAAGAAATAATGATAGATGCATATTTTCTCATAAGCCAAAGGCATTGTATTTTGTGGGAATTCCATGCAACATTCATCAGTTTTAGAGCTTATTTTGTAATCTGTTGTATATTAAATTTACAATGGTGAAAAACTCTACGTTTTTTTGTGACTTTTAATTGTGATGCCCAGAGATCATGGGATAATATAATGCTATTAATAAGCATCCTGTTATACTTTTTAACAGGAAGAAATGTGGGAAAAAATGTAGTCATAAAGTGCTATTTGTTTAATGGAAAAAAAAAAAAAAAAAAAAAGAGTTGAAACAGTTGTCCATGCCTTTTATTTATGTATAATTTTTTGTGTGTGTGTTTGTATTTGTACAAACAATGGTCACCTGCTGATAGATACTAGCCTATAGATAATGAATCATAATAAAAACTGGGATAACTAACAGATGTTTATAAGGGCATAGAAAAAGGTTGATTGCTGCAAGGAAAAACTCATTATAATCACCATGGAGATCTGCATTTACATTTTTATGCGTTGAACAATTTATTTATCGTTAATTACCATGTTAATTATCTGTTTTCACAATCCTAAAAAAAATTGGTGCTTAGTTCCTGAAGCCCTAAGTTATATAGACTGGCAGTTAAAAAAAAAAAGTCCTCTGAATAAAGGCTAAGATTGCAATGTCTAAGTCTCTAACTCCTGCTTTTCCAGACTGGTGTTGCCATGCTGGTATAAATCAGAAGAAAAAGTGGTTTGAATAGATACTAAGTTAGCAAAGTCTGTTGACAAAGAAGCTTTGGTATATAGCTATTAACATGTCTCCTCTCTTGGCTTTTGTATGTTGCTGTGGTTTGGGGGATTTTGTTTGTCTTTTGTTACAAAATTATTGTGTCAGTATATTTCTGCCTGTAAGTTATTCTCAGCCAACACTTATGAGGATTAATGGGGTAAACATGACTTAAGGCTGTTTTGGTTGCCAGTGTCTAAACTTATTCCCAAACACGAGGCTCGGCGTGGTGTAAGAGCTCAGCAGTGCCCCTTTGGCCCTGGCAAAGTTTGGCAGGTAAGAGATTGAGATCAAGAAAATCAGAGAAATGCAACCTATCCTAAAGAACCCCAGACACAAAACCCAGAGAAATGCAACTCTCAGCCAGGAACCTTCTCAAATGTTACTAATGCGTTGATTTAGTGACTTTTTATTGCAACTTTCATCAGTTCTTGTGGCTTTTGCTAAGAGATTTCTTGTTCAAATAGCAGTTACGTTCGGGAAGGTTTGAGTACAAAAATTTATTAACACTGAGTTGAGAGAACCTGATCTGATGACAGAGCTCTTCCCAGAAGCTATAGCTGGGTGATTTCTAACTCATTTACTGACTTTTAGTGGAGTTTCCTGAAAGTAGCAAATATATAACAAAGTTAATGTTGATGCTAGTCATGACAAAACCAAAAGTTTGAAGAGGTAATAGTAGGTTCTAGTCAGTAGAGAGGCCTACTTTCTCAGTGGATTTCAGATTTTTTTAGTTGACGTTTATGCAATTTTTTCACTGATTCCTGTCCTTACAGAAGAGATTCTTTGAGTTTAGAGGCAGCTTATCACTTCTGTCTCCCAGTAGCACAAATTACTTTTTCCATTGCCAGGAAGAACATATCCTCCTAATATGGGCACCTCATCAAGACATCTGAAGTAATGTTGCATTACTCTGAGTCAGAGAGGGATTCAGTCTGAGCAGTTTGCAGTAAATGTACCACATATTAAATCATGCAGATAAAATAAATAATAAACAGTTCCTGTAAACATATATTTATGCAGATGTTTTATACTGTGTACATAATGCCGTCTAAAAGCTCTTGTCTCACTGTTGAGATAATGTGAATAACATTTTCTACAAGATTTTCTACAAGTCAAATATATAGCATAGAAAAATTAGGGACTCAATTAAGTTTTCAGAGATAGCTTTTGAATTCTTGGCTCTGTAACCTTTGTAACTTTAATAATACCCTATGAGTGCATACTGTATTCTATTTGTTTAATGCCTCAGAGAAACCACATTGGGAATGAGCTCCATCATCTGCACTGAAGTAAGAGACTCTGAGTCTCGACCCAGGATGGCCTGCTGTGATTAGCCTTTTAAGGTCACATGCATCACCCATAGTCCTGAGAGGTGATGACAGGATACAGAAAAACTCTGCCCTCTCTTTCATAAAAGCCTAACTGCTCACTTTGTAGTGTTGATGTAGTGTAACATGTCTCCTGTTCCTACTGCTTCTCAGTAATTTTCTGCACAGAAATATCCTCTGTGCACTGTCACCATTCACTCTGTGACATGGTAAAAGCACCGTATAGGCTATTTCTGTTAGATTTCACTAGGGAATGTTATTTCTCCCTGGAGCTGCCTCTATCAGCTTCATGTTATTTCTGTCTCCAAAGAAACAATTTAGGCAGCACTCTTTCCAGTCCTTCCACCTCCTACCTCTCAGAGCTGACAGTCATAGTTGACCATGTGCCAAAATTCAAGAAGGTTACTGTCCAAAGTGCTCGATATATGCTAATGCTTCAGGATCCTTTCACTGTAATGGCATCCTAGACTTGAGCAATTCATTGCCCTATTCCTGAATTCAGCTAAATTCAATGTGTCCAGAATCCTGAAGTGATGCACTTGTGTTAGGGCAGCTCTGTCAATTATAATATCAGTCTGTAGTGTGCTGTTATGACTTATGGTCCTACATGTCCTGACAGAGTACAGCTATGGTTTAACAAGCTGCCTTTCGGTGCAGTCTTGTGGGCTATTTGTTTGAATGTAGAGAGGGGAGGGGTGATAGGGTGGATGATGACGACAACAACACATTAACTTTCTCTGTGCTTTGGGTAGCCCTGGACACCATGCACTGAGCCACAGCTCCAGTATAAACCTAAAGAAATACTAACTTCTTATAACTTTTATGATCACTTCACCACTGTTTTAAAGACCACTTTACTTAATTAGAAAAATGCACCCAAATTATATCCAGATCACTGATGTCAGATGTTACCCCTGTTGCCACACAGAAAGGGGAAACAGCATTAAGTATAAACCCTCTTCACAAATGTTATCCTGCTGTTAATTATTTAATGCAATGTTATCTTCCTTTCCTCCCTATTTACTTAATGACTTAGCATTATTATTTATACTACTTCTGTGTTGATTTATCCTACCACCATATGTTCACTCACTTTGGATTTGATGGTAATGATCATTTGTGGTATATGCACTTTCATGCATTAATTATTGCCAAGATTCAGATGTTTCGTTTTCAGAAATAAAAAAAAAAAAAGCTCTTTGTATTTATTTATTTATTTATTTATTTATTTATTTTTGTCGTTCTGAAACACAGACTTCTTTTGTTCAAGGAGAAGGAAAAAAGTTTCTGATTTAAAAATTGATCTTTAGAAGAGGATAAAACTACAGAAGAATTGAAGAAAGTGAAGAAGAAAAAATCTATTAAATATTCCCTATTTCTAAGAGTTTACTCTTGTTCTAACTACTAACTCTAACTGTCATATGATTTTTGAAGATATTTGAGTAAATTGATTACCGAACCTATGATAGGAAGAAAGCATCCAGGCAGATCTGTATATACTTCATACTGAGCAGTAACTTCACTCTTCACTGATGCTGGCTGTTATAATTCTTTTGTATGGTGTACTGGTGTATTCTAATATTTCAGGAATCATAAGCCAGCTGTCTGACACAATGATCAAAGTGTTCTTCTGTGGGATGGAAATTCATAAGTTATGATATTCAAGGGTTTTCTGTATTCTGTGTTCACCGCCTTTTCTAGGATGGAATGCCAAAAAAATGAAGATTTTGGCTCTAGAGATAAGGATGCTCTTAGCATTAATTCACTTTGGGGGAACGCAGAAAAGCTTTTGGTCAATGTTTGTTTTAATAAACCTATAAATCCTGTTCTTTAGCAGAACAACACATCTGAGATGAAAGCCATAGGAAAAAACTTTCTGACTTCCCTTTGGAAAGAGCAAGGACATTTCATTTCGGCTGCTCACACATTTCTGAAGAACTTGATTTGTATTGATAACTTCGGCTCCTTATGACGTTACCTGGGATTGCTCTGAATTAAAATTGCTCTGAAGCAGCCATCAAAACTGCTTGTCCTGCAGTATCCTTGATGCATCTCTTTCCCTTCACTGAGCTAGCATTAGACAAGATGTCTTTTGTATAGAAGACTGCAGACTGCGTCAGAATATGTATGTTAATATTTCAGTGATGGAAACTGCACCCTCAGAATAGAGAGGAATCAAAGCTGTGAGGATTAATTGAGCAAATGAAACACCTGCCTCTGTTTTGTCTACAGAGGAAGTTTAGAGAAGAAAGAGTCTGTCAGTCAAATCCCAGTCAAATCCCATATTTAATCATGAAGCAGTTTAGATTATTTAGGTTTGATCCACCAGCTGAGCTGAAAAACATGGGGAAATATTTTGATTTTACCTTAACTGAAATAAAAATATTTTTTCTCTCCACAAATGGAACATTTAAAAGCTCCAAGCAAATGTTAATATTTGAGCTTTTGTTTTATTACGAAGTATAAAATTAACCTTGAAAGTGGAATTGTTTTATAGTAGAATCTTGTTTCAGTCTGTTTTGCAAACATTAAAAAGAAAATATTTGAAAAGTTGTAAATTAAAATTTTCATTTGAGGGTTGAACCTGTTCAAAAGCTCGGTGAAATTGTCTGTTTGTAGTTGGCCTGTCTGAAGTTGTGATTTTTGAGAATTTTCTATTTGTTAAAATATAGAAGATGCAGACAGAATAAACTTTACAAGGACTTAAACCTTTACTGCATCTACCAATTTGACAATAACAAAGATTTTTTTTTTAAAGAGTAATAAGAGGTTTTTCTTTTTTTTTTTTAACTGTAATAATCTCATTTTAATCTACTAATAAGAAAAAGGAAGTCATCCTTGGTGTTCTTGCTTCTAAGGATTCAATGGGCATCCATTGTTTCAGTCACAGTCTGTGATCCCGTGGCACTTTCATTACCATTAAAGATAATATTAAGCATGATCCACTACATTTCAAATATAATTTGGCTGCACCTGTATTATACCAAATGTTTAAGCACTTAAAATAGGTATTTAAACTTTCTGATTTTGTCATTTTTAGCTTGTCTCCTTGCAGGAATGGGAAATGCTGGCTTTTGTGTGAGTTTTCAACTTTAGAACTGCTAAAAGGCCCATGTAACATGTATCTCTGACAGGGAAATGTGAACCGTCCATGTCTATTATTGGAATCACTGTCAGGAATGCCCACCCAGCTCCTACCAAAGAGAAAATACTGTATGCACTGCATGTTTTACTACTCAAAAAACATGGGTCTAAGAGACTTCAGGATAGCAGCACATAGATGTGGAGCTGGACCTTATGTCTTTCATCTTTATCAATAAAGTTGAACTGCTGCAGAGCTGGAAGGCTCTATGGAGTTTTATTCCTCCAAAGCAACTCCAAAACTGTCTAGCTTGAGAACCAGGTAGGCTTGAACAGGAAAAGCACGTCCACACCAAAATGGCTTTGAGAAACTGAATTATCATTGAAAAATACATATATTCAAGCCTTTTCTGGATTCAAAGGCATATTATTTTCATAAATACCTGGGGTTTTGGAGGCTGGAACGTCTGATATTTGTTGACTTGGTTGCAATAATGCTTTTGGAACCAATCTCTGGATGACTCTTTTCTTCTATAAAACCTACAGTACAGTTCTCCCAGTCTGTGCTAAGGATAGGGAGTTAAGAGGAGAAGACATAGTTTAGTGAGCATGGTAGTGATGTGTCGACAGTTGGAATAGATGATCTTTCTGGCCTTTCCAACCCCTATTGTTCTGTGATTCTATGGTAAGACCCTCAGGTATGATAACCAGGATACTCATAAGCATGAATGTTCATAAAACAAGTCTTAATGCGCATAATATTTTGCAGATATTTTAAACCAAGGGTGACATATTTTTACTTTTGTGCTATTGCTTTCATTTATCAGATTTTTTTTTTTCCCTTCTTCATTTAACCAATTTAGGGAGGTGTTGAAAGATTTTTGTTAAAGTGTTATATCACTTAGTTGTTAATGCTGAACTTCTTCCAGGATATAATATAATGACTGCCGTTATAGCTCTGTGTAGCAGACCAACAAAAAAACACTTTATCTATGGTATGCCTAGAATTATCTCAAATGTTTGCAAGATAAGACCATCGTCATGACAACAGGCTTGTCAACGGTTTACGGGCTGGTCCGGCCCAGTTCTGTGACTAGTGGGGCAGGGATGTTTTTTGCAAAATCGGCGTCTCCAGAAAAGGGAAACAGGGGACCCCCCACAAAAAAAAAGAATAATTAAAAAAAAACAGCAGCAACGATCTGAGGAGAAACAAACTAATTTACTAAATATAGTATTGGAATGCACAATAACACACTGTAATACAATATAATTCAATATAATTGTTAATAAAATCAAATATAATTGAGAGAAGAATTGTTCGAGAGCTAAAGGCCTTACACTAATATTGAAGCCCTGCGTGCAGTCGGGAGCAGCAACAAGACGATCCGAAAGCGAGCACGACGAGACAAGAAGGCAGAGAAGACCCAGGTCAGGTGACCTACAGGCCTTATATCTGTTCCCCTGAGCAGGAATGATAACAGTACTCGAACAGTCTTCTGGGGAACGTAGTTCTTCTTCTCTTCTGGACAAGTACCCGGAAGTAGAGCATTTGCTCTTTAACTCCCAGTACACTGCATGATGTTATGATGTGGAATACCAATAATCAAAAATCATAAAACCATGACAAGGCTAAAGGCTGAAGACGTGGTTGGAGGAGGGAGCCCTGCAAACTTGTTGATCACGCTGATGAAGAACTTGTTGATGTTGAACTTGTTGACTGCAAATTTGTTGATGGAATATATTGCTGTAAATATAGCAGGCATAAAAAGATGCTTGAGAGAAGCTTGGGGAACTTAGGAACTTCTGGACAATGGCTCTCACAGACCAAGAACCCCCATCTCTCTGTTGGCTAGACCAAGGATTTCACCTGGACTAATGATCTCTTTCTTTGTCCATCTCTCTTTCCCTCCCTCCACTCCATTTATCGCTTTCTTTTTCCCTTGTAAAGTTATTAAGTAACACAAGACTTATTTCAATGTCATATAAACCTGCATTGTTTGGCTGCACAGTTCAGATAAATTTAATTGTAAGAGTGTCAATACTTTGAAGATAATAGTAGTACAGAGATTCTCCTTAAAATCAATGATTGTGTGTGGACTTTGTGTGTTAGTTTCACCTTAATGTAACTAGGGGCGATTTAAGAATCTGACCACCCCTCCCTCTTATCATGGACTAAACATGACACTGTTTGTTACCTGAATAGAAAATAAGCATACCTGTTGCCCATTGCTACTTTTACAGATTTGAAACACACATACTGGTGGTAAAAGATCTCAGAGTACTCAGAATGAGCAAAAAAGCCTGATTGAAAAAGTGGGTGGCATCCTGTTCACTGAGGTGTTACAAGCACATAATCAATAGAGCATGGAGGAGAGAGGTCATTTCTTTTTCCTAAATTAACTTGTTAATTTATATGTGAATCAGACATCCATTAGCATTTAAATACATTCTGACATTTAAGACACTCCCCTCTTTCCATGAGGCTTTGACACAGTTTCACTGAATATCTTTTTATAACTTGAATCTAGAAAATTGTTTTAACCATTTCTACATATTCTGTCAGCTGTGGGTGAACTGTCAAGGATTTTGAGGCCTCATTTTATTTAAACACTCAAATGTACACTTGTTTTATAAGCAGCATGTGACCTGGTTTGGGCCTGAATAAGACATTTGCAGTTACATTTTTTTAGATGCAGTTAAGGAACACTCTGGAGTGGATTGTATGAAAATTTCTGGCTGCTGTCAGCCCAGTAGTCGAGACAGAAAAAGGATGGAAAAATACAATACTGTGTCTGCCTTAGAGGCTAGAAACTGAAGAAGGAAAGTATTGAGTCCCCAGAGATCAGGGAGGAAGCCTGCAGGAGACTTCTTGCATGTTAAAACTTCTATTTCTAGATGTCTCATCCCAAACCAATTTTTATGCTGATTTGAAACTGGAATTTATAATAGAAAGCAAGAAAAGTCACAGATAGAATAATGACAGGTTCCATCTTTTCATTGGGATGGAGCTGTATATTTTGGACCTGATTTCTATTTTCTCCAGTCAAGAAAGTGTTTCTGGATATCTCAATAGGACCTGTACAGAGGCACAGCTGTACCAAGAATCCTGTTAATGTTTGGGTTTCTGAAGGAGTGAGAAATGTCTAGCTGTTTTAAAGACAACCTCTGAGTTCTTCCTGCTATTTCAGTCTTCTGAATTAAGACCTTCCTATAGGCATGAGTACTTATAGGCATGAGCCTTATCTAAATACATATGAGCACTTCTGTTAGGGTTAGTCCAAGACATCTAGTGTTTGGATTAGAGGAGCAGAATCAAAGTCTCCTGTTACATCCCCATTTTTAGGATTAGGATTGTTTTCAGGAGGAGCAAAAAGAAGCAAAAGGAGAGTATCTCTTTGTTTTATAGGGAGGATAAAGAAAATAGCTATGACATAATGGACCTTGAAGTGCATCACTTGCAGCATCTCTTGAGAGACTTCAGCATGTTTTCTCTATTCAGCTACAGCTCTCCCTCTCTGCCTTGCTACAGCTGTGTGAATAAAGGATTTTTTTTCCCCTGAATCTTCTAAAAATGGGAAAAATAAAAGCACCTTTTGAGGTCAAGCCAAGAGTCATTTTAGCTTCTTTGCTAATCAAGAGGGTTTTTTTGTTGGTGGTGCTTTATTTATTTATTTATTTTAATTTATTTTAAACTTGAGTTTAAACAGAATGTTACTCTTGACTAGAAGTAAAACATTTTGTTTCCAAGACTTCTCTTTGGAAGTTTTATGACAAACATTTTTGAAAAGGCAGAGGGAAAAACAAACAAGCAAACAAACAAACACCTTTATGTTTTTTTCCTCACTGATATTTTCAGTCTCAGACCCATATGAAGTTTTTCAGCAGCTTCAATGCGTTTGAGAAGTCTGTGAAATCAATGCACATTTGTGAAATCTTGTTAGTGTTCCCACAATTGTGTTTTCTACAGAAATAATGCAGCGAATCAGCCAAATGTTGTACCTACTCCTGGTCCCTGGTTTGCTTGTCTGCGCTTTTGTAGACATTGTTTCTGAGTATCCAGTAACTGAAATTGTCTGCCAAAATGAATCCTCCCCTCCACCCCCCGCCCCACCCAACCACCTTTTCAGTGGTGAAACAAAGGAACAAACAAAACAGCACCAAACCTTTTAGCTTTCAGTTCCTTAAAAAAAAAAAAAAAAAAAAAAAAAAAAAAAAAAAAAAAAAAAGCCATTAAGACTCTTGCTTTACTGTAACAGGCAATTTTCAGCCTTGCTTCTGACCTTTTACCTCCTGTAAATGAAATTTTTTGGTGCTGAACTTCTTGCAGTGCCTTGATGGATTTCTATTCTGTGACCCTCTCTTATTGTCAGGTGCAGACCTGGCTAAGGTCTATCTAAGGCTAATCCTGGTGGGATTATTGATGTAGGCAGCCAAATTATCTTATAATGCAAGTATAAGAACACAGATATAATCTAGACACTGTGAGGCAGCACTGAAGACTTTCAAGCTTCAAACAACAAAGTAAACAAACAAAAACAACAAAAAGAAACAAACAAAATCTGACTAAAATAGATCGAGGAGTTAAATCTTTTCTGATTCTCTACAAAGAAGCGCTGCTCAGGATTTCCTTCCAGTCCTGTTAGTAGGGTTTTGTTGTTTCTTGAAGTTTAAATACTGGCTTCATTGCCCATTTTCTTCAGTTGGGGTTCATGCCAGTGTAGGCTTTTCTATCATCCCTATTAGTCTTATATGAAGCAGCTGTTACCTCTTTCTGAGTAGCAAGCAGGTTGCCAGACAACCTGAGGGCTAACCATCTGACATCCATATTTTGTTCTCAATAGGTCTGTGACTCATGCTTTCAGGGGAATACAGAGGTAGGTAGGCTTTGCCTCCTTTTGTGCAGATGATAGATGCAGTTTCATTTTCTACCACAGCTGGACAACCACAGTAGCTGCATTTCTTTTTTAAACAAACCCCAAGCAGAACTATTTTGCTGCATTGTTTTGTTTTTTAGGTTTTATATGTCCAAGGAACCTTACACAAATAACACCGCTCTACAGATTCTTTAATGAAATAAATTGCAGCCAGTTTAATCCAGGAATAAGAAAAAAAATTTATGAAGGTGTGTCCCAGTAAAGGCGTAAGGTAGATTTTTAACATAGTTGTTCATGCTACCATGAACCTGCTCCTCCTGACTGGGGAGAAGTAGACATTATTATTTGTATTGTAGCTGTGTCCGTGTGCTCCAACCTTCTGAACCATCTCTCAAATTTATTCTTAGAAATCATATTTACATTTACAGATCAAAATCATCTCCTAATATACTGAATTTTTATCCACTACTAAAACTTTTCTTATGTTTTCACTTTCTCTACTTTATACTATGTATATTCCTTAGCCTTGGAACAGTCCTTTGTGTTCTGAGTTATAGAAGGATTTTTACACATTGACCTCTCCTCCTTGATTAATGAACTATGCACATTAAAACAGAGACTAAGAACTGTCTTTGACATAGCCAGCTGTGAGATGACAAGGTCAAAACCGTTACATAGATTGCACTGAAAGTAATGCATCCCATTTATTTCCATGGGAAGTACAACAGATAAGAACACATAAACACTAGTTGAAAGAAAAAAATATCAGTTACAAAACACTTTTTTTTTTTTTCTTCAACATAGTTACAACCTTTAACTATGCAGTTTCACCTAAGATGGACAAGAGCCTGGATGCCACATCGATAAAGATCTGCAGCAGGGGAGTTGACCCACTGTTGCTGTTGTCACTGCTGAAATGCTCCACCCACTGCCTCATTGCACTCACATCCACCATTTGGTCTCTATAAATGTTCATCAGGTGTTGATAAATGTCAGTGGGTGAAAATTTTTTCCCCATGGAGGAATTCAATCACACACATACATGTCAGACACCATTTTGTCAGAATGTCCCTCTGCTGCCTTCTGTCACACAATGATCGAATGTAATAATATATTGCTGGGAAGGTTCAACCTCTACTGCCATACCACCACCTTCTTCTGATGTCATGGGCCACCATAATAAAAATTGGAGACATTACTTTTAAAGCATCCCTAGTAAATTGAAATTGAAGCAGTGAAGCAGCCTCATCAGTTTATCTCTACTCTAAATTAGTACATTACAAATAAGTCATATTAAACAAATGACTGTAAATAATGACATATTTTAAGGTGCTGTCAGGTTCATTTCATTTTTTTTTTTTTAGTGTGTTAATTGCTAAACAAAAAACTTAATGATGACTGCTATTTTATAACAGATTCACGTTTACATTTTCACCCTGCTTCAGTGTGTCTCCCACTCTACCACCTAGTCAGGAGAGTGAGTGAGCTTATTTGGAGTCCTAGGGCAGAAAAATAGATATTTTTCTTTTCTCCACATTCCAGCTGCTTATTTGTACTTGGAGTAATTTTTCTGAGCTTCAGTGAAGCAGATATTCAGCAAATAGGTACTTCACACCCTGTATCATATTAGTCCCTGAGCAGATAGCCATTCTATGCCTTTTTTTTTTGAGTTATGATTAATATATTTGTTTAACAATATTGAGTGCCTCTTTCTTTCACCCTCTCAACTGTAATTTCCTACCCACTTCTTCATTTCAGTCAATGATATTTAATATGACATTGACACAATGTTTTGTAAAACAATGGAGTTTTAAAAGATATCCTTTTGTAGCAAAAATCCTGAGTTTTTTGGATGCTCTGATCAAAACCATCACTTAGTTTTCAGTCAAAACATAACCTATTGTTGATTCTAGCCATCTTGCTTTCAAATTCTGTAATTCCCTCAAGAATGCTTTTCTGGTCATTGCTCAGTGAACTCAGTCCAGTGGTTGTAGAAACAGTTTCTTTGGTATGAACCTGGGTATCTGCATGAGAAAGGAGCACGACTGTGATAACCTCTGCTTAGGGAAATAGTATTAAATGTCCTCTTCTGGTTCGTAAGAGAAAAAAGCTTCCTTAACGACAATATCAAACAGCTGATACATCCATAACATAGCTATGGTCTGTTAGTTAATAATTACATATCTCCATCTACAAGTTGAGTGTGGAAGATTCTGATTCAATAGTGGTGGAGAGTCCATTGATTTTAGTAAAATTTGCATGCATGTCAAGATAACTGGGTCTCCAGAGAAGCTCTGTAAGTAGCACTGAAACAAACTATTTAAAAGAGAAGAAAAAATCAGTGTTTAGAATACTGACCTATAAAGAGAAATGAAAATGTGAATGGAAGTGCAAATGATACAGAAATCAAAGGTTTGAGCCCAAATTCTTAACATTTCCATACTATTTACTGCATGCTATCGAAGTACTTTCAGCAGCTGAAGTCTAAAGTATTTCATCTAGAAAGATAAAGTAACTAAAGATTCCCATTTTGATCTATGCCACAAATGGATGCCATAAAAATAAACCACAGCTTTGAAGTTTCCAGTCCAAATTTGCTTTCCCAATTTTTGTTTCTTCCCCTCATTCTTTCAAACTACAGTTGTGAATTTACTGTGGCACAGTCACAAAAAGATAAATAAATAATTAAATGAATAAAGCCCCCTCAGGATATTACTCTATGTGATTTATACGTATTTTTCTTTCTTGCTGTTTAACTTTAGGGGAGGATCTGACATTCTGTCACAGTGTAGCATATACAGGAAGGTCCAGTGAGTCCAACTTTTGTCGTTCTGAGCACTTGATCTATGATGTAGGTGGTAACACTGGTGGTCTACTATATACGTTACTTAGCATTTTTTTGAGAGAGTACATTATACTTTCCTAGCAGCATTTGTTATTAAATTCTTCGTAATATTTACCGTAGTTCAGTTGCTGAAATAAAATGCATGTCTTGCAATGCCCTGGAAATGAATATAACTGAAAACAGAAAAAGACAAAAGCAGCAGCTGTGAGCTGTGGTCTCTGGGTTGCTAGGTACTTCTCAAGACATGACATGCAGACATTCCAGGAAAAAATCTCCTGTTCTTCTGTATAGTTAATGTGCATTCTGCAGTGGAAAGTAGTGATACGGGGAACAGGGTTGAGATACAACTTGTTGTCCTGTTCTGTGTCCAACTAACATGGTGTGTTAACAGCTTCTGACTGAACAGCAAGGTTTAGCTTGGGTATGTTCTGTCATTGTGAAGAAATCTGTGATGCATGTGCTAGAAGCCATGTTACTGCATTTATCTATCATTTGTGTAACTGCCCCTCTCAAACACCCACAGAAATCCAAAGAATGAAATTCTGGGATCCAGACAAAGATTCTTAATATGTTTCATCCATGATAAGTGTACATAAGGAGGAGTTTTGTATTAAGCTAATAAATGAAGCCAAAATTATAACACCTGGCAGAACCATATTATTTTCATTGCTCAGCAGAGTGCTCAACACAGTAAACTGAGTGATTAGCACATCAGTGAGAAAAGAGATAACAGTAAATGCAAATGTACTTAGAGATCAAGTAGCAACTACTGTGGGTTGGTTCCTTTGTTTTCCTTATGAGAAGCACCACCCGAGTATATTCATTGGCATGTAAATACATTCATGACATTATTATAGTGACATTCTGTGACAGTTTGTTTGTCTGGAATTGCTGAATACAGTATTTTAAAAGCTCATTAAAGAGATGATATGACAGCTCTCCCCCTTGCCTAATAGTCAGAGCACTGTTCCTGCTCTGGCAAACCTTAGTTGTGGCAAAGTAGGTAGACATTCATTATGAACCTCTGAGACAGGTTCTCTTGTCTTCACTTCATCAGGCTGTGCAGTAGAGCAAAACAGGTCTTGTTTAAGTATTCTTAAATATAAAATACCAAAATATTCACTGTAAGAAAATGGCCTCATGGCTTTATCTTTGACAATGAACATGAAGAAAGGGTTTCATGAAGTACCATTCCCTTTGCCAATTTATATTTCTACAGATAGTGCTCCCCAGCCTACTCTGAATTACACAAAGGCCATAGATCTAAATTTCCTTATTTTGGATTTCTCCAGTGAAATTAACAACCAGTCTTTTCAAAAGAATGATATGTTTTCTCTTCAGCCCTTTTATTTATTAAAAAAAATACACAACAATTTAGTTATGAAAAAAAAAGTCAGAGAAAATGTATAACCTAACAGAATTGTGCTTTTCAGGTTGTAATTTTTATTGAGAAGATTTAGTCTTCTCTGTTCCTCTCAAATTTCAGGTCAGACTGAGCTTAAGTTGTTCTGATTTCTGTTAATCAAACTGGGGTTGGATTAAGAACTCACAAATCTCTATTCAATTTCTATTATTTCTATTTCTATTTCTCTTTGATTCTGTTCAATTCTATTCTTCTTGAGGGCTGCTCTGAAAGTAATGCCTCCAATTTTATTATATCGGTCCATGATGTTGGTGGATGTTGGTGGTATTGCAGTAAAGACTGAGCCTTCTCACCAATATTTAGTTACATTTTGCTGCCATGAGACAGATGGCAGAAGGGGGAGCCACGCAGGCTCTTGTTCATCACTGGTGTAAATGCATAGTTAATAGTGCTGACTATGCGGAAAAATAGTGTTTTGTAGCTGAGAATTTCCTCTATCAACTAGTGTTATTGTGCTCTTTGTATCTGTTGCACTTCCCATGGAAATAAATAGAAGACCTTACTTTCAGAGTGACCTAGGAGGTATTCTATTGTATGCTATGCTATGCTATGCTATTCCAAAATTACCTGCTCTGCTTATCTTTTCAATATATAATGGTGCTCTGTATGTCTTATGTTTGCTTCTTTGGTTTCCTTGATTGTAGGGAAGCTGGTTGTATGGAATCATACAGACTGTGAAAGTACTTTGCATTTGCTCAGTAAGCTCTCTGCTTTGGGTTTGTTAATTAATGAATATATTATTTCATTATTTGTTACAATGTTTTTCCTTTTTGCCTTTTTGTAAAGGCAAAATAGAAACATGAGTTTTCTCACTCTTGAGGGGTCCCAGGGAGAGATTCAGTCGGCCTAACTGTAATCTGTATCTAAATCTTTCCTCACTGGCTGCAGAAGAAGGTAGGCAAATACTATTTTATTACATGCCTAAATTTTTCCTACATATTTCACACCCGAATAGATGTGAAAAACACCAAAAGTGTTAACTATGCAAGTTGAACATTCTTGTTTAGCAATCAAGACTTCCTAAAGCAGCATCTTGAATACATGCACACTGGAGCTGTTTTGATACCTTGTATATAGTCCATATTCCATGTTAACATTTCTTTTCCTTTTAAAATTCTTCATTATTTCATGCTATGTATGTATGTGATATAATACTGTGTGCTATAAGGTACTGATAATATTCAATGTTAGAAAAAAAGCCCACAAAACTGTACACTGAAAAGGAAGAGGAGCTTAAAATCATTCTGTTGTCAATATAAAAGTGATGTTACTTGTAATAATGCCAAGATGTTTCTAAAGAATTGAAATGTAAGCTAACATGCTGCAGAGAGAAATCATACTTGAAGACAATAGAGACCTGATGTATCTTGGCATAAACTTCAGACAAAAAGTATTTACAGGTACTATATTTGCAAAGATTTGTTGTCATTTTATTAGAATTTGTCTAAAGCATAAATGAACAGTGTTTTCAGAAAATTTATGCTGATTAGACAGCTAGATTCTCTGATTGGTGCCATTTTTGAAATTAATGTGAAAATTACTGTGGTTATTAATGACACATCAATATTTGATTAACCTTAAAATTCTGAAATCATACTTTCCCCCTGTTTATTCTATGAGAGTAGTTAGTAGAGTAGTTAGTAAGAGCTAGGAGCTATATTGATGGTTTCTGATATACTTCTGAACTTATTTCTTACCCTAATAAAATCAAGTTACAATATTGTCCTGTGAAAATAAGTAGTAAATGCCACAATTTTGAATAGCAAAAAACCAAACAAACAAATAAAAAAGTAAACAGTTTGATGGCCATTCTGTCTCATAGGAATGTTATGGGAGGAAGTTGTGAGCAGACTGGCATTATTTGGTCAGGGTAGATGCTCATAGATGATGTTGAGTTTAAGGACAGGAAGGGCCGGAAAGCATCTCTTATGAGGGAATCTGAGAACATGGATTGTCTAAACTGGAGAAAAGGAGGCTAAGAATTGACCTCATGGCACTCTACAGTTTCCTGAGGAGGGGTAGTGGAGAGGGAGGTTCCATTCTCTGCCCTCTGGTAACCAGTGATAGAATGGCACAAAGGCGTACCAGGGGAG
Organism: Gallus gallus; assembly: GCF_016699485.2. Classification (NCBI taxonomy): domain Eukaryota; kingdom Metazoa; phylum Chordata; class Aves; order Galliformes; family Phasianidae; genus Gallus; species Gallus gallus. Next base: position 10,396,199 of record NC_052532.1, on the reverse strand, counting down.
GTTCAGTGAAGGTTTTTTGGATAAAAGGAAAAATGTCTTTACCATGAAGGTGATCAAACACTGGAACAGACATCCTAGACAGGTGGCTGATACCCCATGCCTGTTGGCATTCAAGGAAGCACTTCGGTAATAATCCAGTAACCAAAAATCCCTCAATAATATGCTTTAGCTTTTGTCTAGCCCTAAAGTGATTAGGCTGTTGGATTTGATGATCTTTTTAGGTCCCTTCCAACTGAACTATTTTATTCTACAATTGGATCATTCAGTTTAATCTTCCATAAATTGAATATAATTTAATTTTACTTTTACATCTTTTCCTTCCAGTGATGTATGTTTGCTTAAACCATATATTGAGCTTTTCATTCCTGCTGTAAATTAACAGAATTAGGTGATTATTACAGTCAGGTTGTCTCTGGAACAGAGACAGTATACAGTAGTAAGTATTTGGAAAGAAAGAGAAAGAGAGAAAAACATAGATATCTAACTTCCAAGCCTGATAATAGAACTATGTGGCCATTCTTATAAGATGCAATAAATATGAATGACATGCAAAACAGAACAGCCTCAAGAGGTGGAACTGGACACAAAAGAAAATGCTCATTGGGGTGGTAGTAAAGTATTTTTCAGGGCAGATGTTTCAGTGACTTCTACATGAAGGAATAGATTGAATTTGGAGCATTTGTGTGTTAGTTAAGAGCATATGGGATATACGTACTTCTCTAATTAACACATCACACTAGACTTAACAATTATTTTCCAATTTTCTCTGCCTTATATTCTGCAGGCAACTCATCTGCAGTCCTGGAACTAAAACATGAAGGAAGGCGGGTTCTGTCCTTTCTGCCAGGAAAGTTTGGCCTGGGCACAGGGATCCCCCTGTGCATGCAGAAAGGTCTGCTTTCACACACGTGGCTTTTAAGGCACTGCTATTTCTTTGCTAAAGTGCAGGCTTCTTTAGACTATACCTTACCAAGGTAACACATATTTTTAATAGAACGATGAGCTCATAGGCTGTTATTAATTGTCTATGATGAAAGGTAACTTGATATCAAATGGTAGTTAGTAAGCCTCTTTTGGGTTAGAAGCAATGCTTTTTGCTAGGAAAAGTAACTAGTTTCATTTTTAAATTTCAGCTTATGTAAAATATGTACATATCTTAAAATGAGTCCTCAAAATAACTTTACTTCATTTTTTCTTTCATGCTAAGTACTTACTGTTAGAGATACTTTTCCAGTAGTGAGACTGAAAGAACTTGGGACAAAATTCAAAGAAATAGACTATTGGTAAAGAGTAAAAGGATATGACCAGCAGCTGAAAATCTCTGTTTTTACTATTTTTAAATACAGGTAAAATAAATGTCTCGCTATAGAGATAATTCATTGTGATTTTGACAAAGCTTGTGTTTTGGCAGTATCTCTGGAAGCATCTACTCATGGATACTTACATGGTTTCCCTAGCACCACAGTATCTGTGTGCCTTGTATATACTAATGAGTGCTGAAATTATTCTCCCTAATTTGCAGAGTCTCTGAACTGTCATTATTATCTTCATCCTAATGAAAATTTTCAACCTACATTTTCCATTCTTTTCTCCACCTCAGTAACTGATCTTGAGTCCTTGTTCAAGATTTCTTTAATTAATCTGGTATTCATAATACAGTGTCTGTTCCAGTACGCTTAAAAACTGACCTCACAAAGTGCTAAATCAGAAGTGAACTCATTAGCATTCATAACCACCACAAACAGAGGAGGAACATTGCAGAAAATAAAATGAAAGATATTAAAAGAAGAGCATTGTGGGGAGAAGAATGAGTAAAATAATTTTCCAAGTGGACTGGAGAAAAGAAATAGGTGAGGGAGGCCACTATGTATCAGAACATCTTTGCAATGATCCATCATTCGGCAGGCAAAATGAGATTGCCTGTATTTTTTTATTTTATTTTATTTTATTTTATTTTTTAGCTTGAATGCAAGGTGTCATTGAGAAGCATATTTAAACAGGATAAAAATCATACACAACAGTGCATGTGGCTGTTGCCATCATCTTAATGAGCACATGATGAACTGGCAAAGTTTACTTCAGCACAGAACGGACAATATTTTGAACCTATTTTGAACTTTTTCCCTAATGGTTCTTCCTTAACTAAACAGTCCAGCACCCTTTCACTTCAGCGAGTTTAACAGTCCCCGTTACTAAAACAGAAGGTAGCTCTGCTTATTATATTTTCTCTCATGTTCTATGGAATGTTTAGGACCACACAGTCTTGATCTTGTTTATTTGCCTCAAAAACAATAGAGAGTGTGAAGTTAATCAACACAATTAATACCTCGTGGTATTAAATAATTAATTTAATTAATGAATAAGGACTATTTTCCATTGTTTGAGTAAAAGAACCTTGCAGGAGTGCATTGTACACAAAGTATTCTACTCCAGCTAAGTTAAGGACTGGAGTTATTTTAAGAATAAGACAGCCTAGTTGCTAAGATATTCATCAAGGAGGTGATGGGGAGACTGAATTCTAGATTACTGCTGTCTGAATTATTTTTACTTTTATTCAGTATCTTCCAAATATCAAGTGCATAGACAGTGTTGGGAATAGTTACCAGAGTTCAGGACTCTCCTGCTGAGGTGAATGATCTAAGGGGTACACTAGGCCACCTGTAGAGAGCATGGGCTTTTTTTGTTTTTCTCCTTTCCATTCTGTTCCTACACATCTTACTTAGTTTGTTAGTCAGTAGGTCCAGTTTCAGCAGGAAGAGTGGAAAGTAATGCATTGAGGTCATATAGTCAGTAAGGGAGCAAGTTCCATGCACGTGAATCTCTTAAGCTAAACATATATAGGAGTCTAAAGCACTGATGTCTGATACCTAATACAGATAGCTGACACTACTGATTCATCATGTCTTTGATTTGAATAACAGTGCCTTTGGCTGCTAAAACTGGTATACTATTTAATATTTTCATATTTTCGTGGAATCAGAGAATTGTTTGAGTTGGACACTTAAACAAAGTTGGACACTTAAAGGTCATCTAGTCCAACTCCTCTGCAACGAATAGGAACACCTACAACTATATCAGGTTGCTCAGGGCTCAGTCCAGCCTGACCTTGAATGTCTCCAAGGACAGAGCATCCACCAACTCTCTAAGCAATCTGTTCCAGTGCTTCATCACCCTTATCATAAAAAACATTTTCCTTATATCCAATCTAAATTTCCCCTCTTTTAGTCTGAAACCATTTCCCCTTGTCCTATTACAACAGGCCCTGATAAAGAGTCTTTTTAGTTTCACCTATTTGAATAAATCCTTTTTAAGTAAATTAATTTATTTTCATGACAAAGTTACTCACCTAGTTCACCATGGGGTGAACCAGTGACCAGTGCTGAGGGGTCTGGAGGTCAGGATATATGAGAAATGGCTGATGTCACTTGGTTTGTTCAGCCCAGAGAAGAGGAGGTTGAGGGGAACTTCCTTACAAGGAAGGTGGAGGGGGAGATGCTGATCTCTCCTTTCTGGTGACAGTGACTGTCTTAGCAGTACATGATTTTTTGCTCTGGTTAGGAAAAGTTTTCTAACATTCCAGAATGTATTGTTTTCTAAGAAGCCACCAGTGGTTGTGGGGTAGAGGAAAAACAAAGGACCAGATTGCCTAAAATTCCAACTGTACTAAGATAAAATATCCCTGAGAGTGTTTCTCTTTATACTACTTATTTCCAAACATAACACTGAGTTGGGAAAGATTTTTAATCTGAACTTTATATGCATCAAATGAAGTTCTTAGGGTGGATGTTTTCTTTATTCCCAGAGGTAAAATCCTCAAGCTACATTTTGGAATTTATCCTTCAGGCCCAATTATGTAAAGGGCATTTACTGTATGCTTCAGAAGCCACAATTACTCACATGTTCAAAGGAGGCTCTGCACATGTGTTTGTGTTAATTTTCAGCACTGATGAGTACACTAATTCAAAGAAGGGCTGAGTCACTTTTAAAGTTATATCCTTTGTCCTTCACGTGAAGTAGACTGGCTTTGCAGCTCCAGCAGTCATTCTAAGTCTCCTCAGAGAGCAAAGCACATGATATACATTAAAAAATGTCTGTGGTAGCCTAACACACTGAAAAAGAATATAAGAAAATGGACCAGTGTGAAAAAGGAGTCTGAGAGAAAAAGACCAAACAGTATTCTCTGTACTGAATTGGCCTTCTTAGAGTGAATATGGTTGTCATTGTCTCTCTTAGAGAAAAGAAGCATTAAAAAACCCAGCTGGCAATTATTTCTCAGCATCTTATTTATAGTATATGGGGATTTTTTTTTAAACGCATGATGTACTATGCAGATCTATGTTTAGTGTTTTGTGCTCAGTAACAAACCTACAACTATATATTGTTTTAATGAATACTAGTAGGTTATTTGCAGTTTTCATTCCAAAAAGGGCTGCTAAAGGATTCAGCAGGGGGAAAGATGGTCCCAGTTAAGGATACAACATTTCCACAACATCACCACAACACAATAGCCTGTGGTGCATCCATGAAGACCATCCTTTTGATCCTCATTCCTAGAGATATAGATGTTTTGCAAAGTAAACAAGAAGAGATTAAAGGGAATGTAAGCTTTTTAGAGCTGTGTGCTGAAAAAAGGAGAAGAGGTTAAAGGAAAGTGTTCAGGCTTTCAAGGCAAGATGTAGAGTAAACAAGAAATCGAACTGTTAAGAGTCATGTGAATACAACATATTGATGGATGGGAGGTTGCTGTGGCTTTGTGTCTCTTGGTTCAGGCAGTAGAGAGGCTGAACTTGTATTCCTGGGGGACACACTCATGCACACTATACAGTGCCTTGCTGGCACCCACAGAAACACACAGCACCCACAAAAATGTGAATAGTGGAGATAGTCTGATGCTGGTCTTCCTTTTTTATTTGATCAGAGTGAAAGTCCAAATAGATAAGAGGACAATAACAATTGCCTCAGTAACTGAACACAGACAACCTGTACAACCAGAAACAGGTCCCCAGAGTCCACAGCTCCACTCCAGCTGCTATGCCACAAACTTCTTGTCATTGCAGACATAGACAAACAGCTCTATCTGTTTGCTGGTCCAAACTTATGTTCTTCCAAGCTGTAGCCTCTCAGCACGTGTCAACACAGTATCCAGATCCAGCAACCCTCCAGTACCAGCCTCATATATATTTATCCTGCTTGCCAGCTACTCTGGCTTGAAGTTTGCCTGCAAATTGTACTCACACTCATGGCTCTGCAGTTCCTTAGGAAAACACACCCAGTTCACTCTGGTTACTGCCATCCAGACCTAAAGGGCCCTGTGACTTCTCCCTTCTACAAGGAGCACGCATACACACAGAAGACCATGTGAAACGTCACTGAAAATAGGAACAGGATTTAATAATCCTTTGTGATGATCAAGTACAAGGCTAGGACAGACAAGGCAACAAGCCAGCAACCTATTTGACTCAACCAGCCCCATTATTCCCTTTCTGCTCTGTTTTCTCATGCTTGTTCTCCTCTCATCCATCTTTACCCATCTTTCGTTTCTTCCCCAACGCATCCTGTAGCAAGTCTTGCATATTATCCCAGTTGCCTTAAAATGTTATACATTTCCTGCAATCTCCAAATTCTCTTCCTCCTGCATCACACAAAGAGTCCTAGAACTCTCTAGACAAAAAATCCTCTTCTCTCTGAACTTATTATGCGAAGAATATTTCTAATAGAATTGTAGAACCATAAAATCATAGAGTTGAGACCTTTAAAGATCACCTAGTCAAACTCCCGTGCAATGAACAGGGACACCTACAGCTAGATCGGGTTGCTTAGTGCCTGGTCCAGTCTGGCCTAGAATGTCTCCAGGGATAGGATATTCATCACCTCTCTGTGCAACCTGTTCCAATGCCTCACCACCCTTATTGTAAAAAATGTTTCCTTTATACCCAGTCTAAATCTCCCCTCTTTTAGCTTGAAACTATTTTCCCTTGTCCTATCACAACAGACCCTGCTAAAAAGTCTGTTTCCTTCTTTCTTATAGTCCCCCCCCCAGCTCCCTTTAGATATTGTCAGGCTGCTATCAGGTCTGCACAGAGCCTTCTCTTCTTCCAAGCTAAACAGCCCCAGCTACCTCAGCCTGTCCTTGCAGTGGGGGTATTCGATGCCTTGGATCATTCCCCTGGCCCTCCTCTGGACATGCTCTAACAGGTCTATGTCACTCCTCTACTGAGGACTCCACATCTGGACGCACCATATCTGGACCTCACCAGTGCAGAGTAGAGGGTCAGAATCACCTCCCTCGCCCTGCTGACCATGCTTCTTTTGTTGCTGCCCAGGGTTCGATTGGCTTTCTGGGCACGATTGCATACTGATGGCTCATGTCATGTTTGCCAACCATCAGTACCCCCAAGTTCTTTTCAACAGGGCTGTGTTCTATCATTTTTGTCCTTCAGCTTGTACAGATAGCAGGGATTGCCATGACTCAGGTGCAATACTTTACACTTGGATTTGTTGAAACTCATGAGTTTCTCCTGGGCTCACTGCTTGAGTCTGTCTAGGTCTCTCTGGATAGTATCTTTTCCCTTGAGCATGTCGATAACACTGCAGAGCTCAGTGTCATCAGCAAACCTTCTGAGGGTGCACTCGATCCCACTGCTGATGTCACTGATGAAGATGTTAAAGGACACTGGTGCCAGTACTGGCCCTTGTGGGACAACACTTGTCACAGATCTCCATCCAAACATTGTGCCATTGACCAATATTCTCTGACTACAGTCTTGCAACCATTTCTTCATCCATAAAATGGTCCACCTGTCAAATCCATATATTTCCAATTTGGAGAGAAGGATGTTGTGGAATAGTGTGTCAAAGGCCTTACTGAAGACCAGATGGATGACATGAATGGCTCTTCTCAAAGGCTGTGGGTAGAACAGTCACTAGTGAAGACTGAGGCAAAAAAAGTTGTTGAGTAGCTCAGCTTTTCTCCTGCCTGTTGTTATCAGTCTACATGTATTGCTCATTAGTGGGGGTAATGCCCCCCCCTAGACAATAGACAAAGGGTAGATCTTAAAGTTATCTCACCCCATACAATCCTAGAATCAGCTCATCATGTGGCTCTATTGAGCCAGAAGAACTACTTAAGGGAAATTCTATCAAAACAAACAACACAAACAAACAAACAAACAAGCAAACGAAAAACATATTTTTAGAGGAATGTCATAGTGACATCCAGCAAGATTCATCAAAAAATTAATGCAATATAAAACAAAGATAGCTGAGAGTTTTTAACATCTTGATTTGGTTCCATCAGCTGCCTAAATGCTTTAGACTGTTCTCCATATATTTGTACCCTTTGGAGCATAAAATCTCAAATATTGTGCAAGAAATCTTCTTTCATGCATGCGAAGTTATCTATACATTTCTACTTGAGGGCACTGTAGCACACATATGCACTTCTTTATTTTATTTTTTAGCTTGATCAAATGAGGTCTGAACAATTCACAGCTCAGCACAGATCAAAGGAAGCAGCTTAGCTAAAAATACCATAAGTCCTGGAAACACAAACATTTGACTCTGAAAGGTGTGAATTCAGTCTGTCTGGTGAATCAACTTCGTTCTTAAGGTTACTGAACTCACTTTGCTCTGTTCCTCTTAATTAAATGAAAGTTAAAAGTACACAAAAAGAAGTTACTAAGAACCTGAGTCTAATGTGTTCAGTGTTTCACCCAGAGTTTCCTCCCGATGATAAAAGTAAGTTATATTTCCAAAAGCAACTGCTAATTTAAAACCTTGCAAATTTTGATCACCTAATTTTTAGACTATTTATTGATATTTACTCTTTACAGAATGCACTGGAGATTTGCTTTCTAATAATCTGACTACTTAAAGAAATATGGTGATAGCTACATTTGTTCATATGTTATTTTCTTTCCCACATAGGTGGTTCCTTATAGAGGTAAAGTTGTTAACATATTTTGTGATTTGATCAACATGACTGTAATGAGATGCATGTGCTATTAGATATGTCTATCAGATGTTCAGATCCCTCTTTTAATATAAGCTAATGGCCAGATAGTACCATTGATTACTAAGTAGAATTGCCCATTGATTTCACTAGACTGCTGGAAAATCAATAAAATAATGTGACCCAAATTTCACTGGAAAAA